>NW_027527920.1:16014789-16159588 GCF_008692635.1 Crocuta crocuta | reverse complement strand
TAAAGACTCTGAAACAGGCTCCAGGCTCCGAGCTGGCAGTCAGCACAGAGCCCGACGCGGGGCTCGAACCCACGAACCGCGAGATCATGACCTGAGCGAAAGTCGGACGCTTAACCGACTAAGCCACCCAGGCGCCCCTCAAAAAAATTTTTTTAAGTTTATTTATTTATTTTGAGAGAGAGATTGAGAGCACAAGCAGGAGAGAGGCAGAGAAAAGGAGAGACAGAATGCCAAGCAGGCTCAACGCCATCAGTGCAGAACCCAGTGTGGGGCTCGAACTCACAAACTATGAGATTATGACCAGTGCTGAGATCAAGAGTCACATGCTTAACCAACTGAACCACCTAGGCCCCACTAGGCATACTTTTTAAGTATGTAGGGACATCTGGGTGGCTGAGTAAGATGAGCATCCCAACTCTTGGTTTCATCACAGTTCATAATCTCGCGGTTCGTGGGTTCGCGTCCCACATTGGGCTATGTGCTGACAGTGAGGAGTCTCCTTGGGATTCTCTCTCTCCCTCTCTGTCTCTCTTTGCCTCTCCTCGCTTGTGCACTCTCTCCTCCTATAAAATAAGTAAACATTAAAAAAAATTTTTTTGAGAAATGATAAGCAGTAAACAACCAGTGAGATTATCTTACCAGTTATCTCTTTGTGGAATAATAATAATAATCTCTTTTTTTTACTAATCACTGGATTTCTCTCTCATAGGGACCTCATTATAGCAAGTGTATTTTCATAGAATGTATATATTCTTTCTTTTAGACTGTAGAAGATCTAATCACTATTAGCTTTAAGTGGGGAAAGTATTATTTATATCTGTAAATAAGTAAACGTCTATATATCTAGAATCCAAATCTCAAATATAATTAGATCTTCTGTATGTTGTCTTTGTGAGGGTCAAAATGATAAGAATACAGCATCAAAATTTAATCACATAAGCCAACCTTTAGTATTGTCAAGGGTCAGTTTAGATTCTGCTACATGTCTTGCACTGGTTTCCACAGGAACCTGGGTCTGATGATTGATGTTCCTAACAGGATTTAAGGACCTGCAAGGTTCGAAACTGCCCTCTCAATTATCAAAGAAATCTGCTGTTTATAAAAACAGATGAATGCCTGGTCTTGTTCTGTCAAAGTTTTGAGTTGACAGGTTTGCTTTTTTAGGATGAAGCATATTTTTCCTGGTGTTTCATTTTTAATTAGGTCATCTTTATATTGTTTATAACGAATCAGTTATTCAAAATACTGTTCCCCAGGATTATCCTGCCCACAACCTCTCTGAAAAGGAGCCAACAGGAACTCTGTGAATGCTACCTAACAGAATCATAGCAATGTTTGGTAGAAATTGTTCTATGTATCATCTCCTCTAATTATGCACTGTATAGAGTCACCTCTCAAGCACTGGGAAAATGTGAGGAAAACAAAGCCAAAGAATATACATTTAAGTTTTTTATTCACGATCACTTAATTTTTATTTTCAGGTCAATTTTACTTAGGTTATTTTAGAAAGATGTAGAATCTTTTTGTCTTTCATACACGATTACCAACTTCTCATTTTATTTTCATCTTCCTCTGTCCTTTATCTCTTCAAGCATACTATTGTTTAACAGTTGCTTTGTATAAGATACGAGCTTTGCATGCCAACTTTGATGTGGCAGAATGAATCACATTGCCATTGATCTCAGCCTGAACAGAACAGCCATCTTCAAATAGGAAGTTTCTAGCTTCAGGTTGTTTCAGCCCTGCATGCCTTGCCTAGCCTGCCGTGTAAAGTCAGTTGCTTCACTACAAACAGCACTGTATTAATATGCACAACATGACCATTTTCAGTAGAAGGTTATTAGAATGCTAGTTTGTATCCTCTAGTGAATGAAATGATGTGTGATTATGAAGTCATCAGGCATGGACCAGTAAGACTCCAGAGAGCCTGCCCCCTCTGAGGTCCTCGGGGTGCCATTGATTGGTGGCCATGTGTTTGTGCCCGATAGACTGTGAAATGGTGTGTTGCTACACGGCTGTGTTGCACCTGCGCCCCACCGAGGTGATTGATTGGTTTGGTCATGTGGAATGTTCCCATCTGGTCTGCAGTAATGTGGTTTTTTTTTTTTTTTCATCTGTGAATAGCAAGTACTGGCTGGATAGTTACAGCAAACAGTTTCAGAGGCTAAATAATCCTTTTCCTCTAAGAACGAATTGGAATTTGAAGGAGTTTGTTTTTGCTTGCCTTGTTTTTATGAAGGTAGTCATTCTCCAGGAGGTTCCTACCCCTTCTCTCTGGGATGTTATAGTCCTTTCTCTTTTGACCTATTTCCACCTCACCCTCCTCATACTAGATTAAATGTGTTTTATGTATTTCTAATTTGTGCAAGTCTAAAGCACAATTTTTTTTGCGGTTTGTTGTTCTGACAGGCCACTTGAGATGGCTTGCAATTTTTAAAAAAGATGGTTTCTGTGATCATAATTGGATTATCAAAGTACTGATGTATTTTAAGCCTTCATTTAACCTCACAAAAGTAGTGGTTTATTTATTGAAAACTACTGATGTTGCAGTTTAAATGTCAAGAAATTATTTATTAGGTTCTTTTTAAAAAAGATTCTTTAGTTATATTGGGCGGTCTTGTTTGATATTTCTTAATCTTAGTCCTTTTTCATAATTGATCTATTCATTCCACCTAATGACTAATTACATATCAGAGCACATCATCAGCCACATTCATCATAGTAGAATGTAATAATCAATGACATTTCAACAAAGGAAAAAATAAATATGCAAATAAGGCCTCATTAACATTTGCATGAGTTGTTTGAATAATCACGTTGCTGACAAGGCTGTAATTAACAGAAATTGATGCTGAGTTCAGTATTTGATAGTGTGTTTTCTCAGCGTTTTATTGTTGTCACTGCGGGGGCTGAAATGAAGTTCTGCTCTACTTGTACCTTGACTAGAGTTTGATGTGCTGGGCTGTGCCAGGTACCAAAGGCTTCTGGGAGCCCTCGATTGTCTGTGACCTACACTTAATGCATATAAAGACACTTTATTTAAATTGCCTTATTTTTTAATGAACCACTGTGAGATTTTAGCAATTATGAGACAACTGTAGAAAGAAAACAAACATGAAAATTTAAATCATTCATGATTTTGCCAGAACTGCTTTAAATGAATCAGATACTAAAGACTTTTAAGATTTAGGTTTGTTCATACCATGGAAAATTAAAATCATTAAATTTAGTTTTTTATTAAATATGGCCTAGTGGATCACTGTCAAGAAGTTGGAGCTTATTGTAATTGAAAATCGCTTTGCTTAGGAAAAAATCTAATTATAAAATGTACAGTTGTTTTTTTTTTTAATAACTCTGCTCCCCCACATTCCTCCTCCTTTTCCTGTACTGTTTCCTGTTTTTGTTATGGATATTAACTGAAATGCACTAAACACAATAAAGCTGTTTATGTCAGTTTTTTGGATGACTGCAAGTGCTGATTATAACAAGTTTAAGGAATTTCCTTTGTTGAATGTGTACCCGTGCCATATGGCTCAACATGGAACATTAACTTGACAGGGATAATGGATTGTGGTATATGGAGACAATTTTGCCTGCAGCTTTACTATAACTCATTCTGGTTGGGGATCACAGGTTTATAGTATGGGATGCAGCAAACATCCAGATGGATTTACTTTACATAAAAGAGTTGCATTTCTTTTTATTTCCTCCCTGTAATTGGAAAAAGAACATTTTTTAAAGAAGCAAAATATAAAGAAGTAAACAAAGAAGGAAAGACTGTTCAAAAAAATGGATTCTGTGCAGTCTTTTGTAAAATGCTATGGAAACTATTTCTATTTATATAGCACATTAAAATCATAGTTTACGTAAGCTTATATTATTTATTCTGTTTAGAGTAATGTCTAAAATGAATTTTCCTTTCTTAAGATTGGAAAATTATCTGTATCAGTGTTATGTATTCCCACTGTTTCAGCTTTGAAGACCTGAAGGAGCAAGCAGTGTCATTTCTGAAATAATTTTAGTAATGTTGCCTTCCCTGAGGTGAATTAGATTTGTAAGATTTAAGATAGAAAAATGTTTTTTTTAATATATCCTGATTTTGACCTGAAATATATTACATATAGTAGAGGATGACGTTTCTTGTTGTGTTAAACAGTAATAAAATTATTAACTACAGGCTCCTTGGTTTTATATGTATCTTGTGATACCTAACTTATTTATCTGGTAAGAATAGGAAAACCAAAAGTCAGTTTGGCAAAATGATCAATGTAACCAAAGGTTAGTTATCTATAGAGAATGTGTAAATGCATTGTCGTTAAGAACTGACATCTATTTTAGCTCAGGTAAAGGGCTGGGGGTGGGGGGGAATTTTAGAACATTTTTTCTTGAAACAGCCTTATCCTAAGAAACTGGCTTGCTTGACTGTTTTCTACTTCTTTTGAAATCATGTAGATTTCTTTTTTTAATTTACTTTCCACTCTTTGTTTAGGTAAAATATAGAATTATGTCATTAATTAAATTATGTGGAGTTCTACATTGTCTAAATAAAATCATTGAAATGTAATTTTGAGCTAGAATCTCTTTGATATATTAGCTCTAATGTGCCCTCCCTGAGCACCGGAAGTAAAGAAGTGTGTTTCTTGCACCTACTACACTCTAGCCCTCAAATTACTGACATCTTTAAAAGTTTACTTTGAGTATTTGAGACATATACAGAAGTCAAACGCTGAGCTTTTTAATCATCTTTGCTGTCTCAGAAAACACTGCAAGTTGGAAGAAAGCTAGACTGTGAGGCCATGCAAAAATGCTGGGGTTTTGTTTGTTTGCTTGCTTGCTTGCTCTGGTAAAAGATTTTCTCTTTTATGAAGTCACAGTGGTCTGTCAGAACCATGAAGATTTAAACATAAAACAGTAATATCCTCCTGACATAATTAAGTCACATCTTTTAACAGATCAATAGGTATTTCTTACCTTTGCATTCCAAACTAATAAAAAATGGTTATCAGTTTTCCAGTATATTATCTCACACTATTACATATATAGAGGAGAAATATATGAACTTTATATATTTCTCCTCTATATATGTAATAGTGTGGTGGCTCACTGGGTGGCTCTGTTGGTTGAACGTCCAATTCTTGATTTTCGTTCAGATCATGACCATGTGGTTCAGAGGATTGTGCCCCACATAGGGCTCTGCACTGACAGCAAAGAGTCTGCTTGGGATTTTCTCTCTCCCTTTCTCTCTGCCCATCCCATGCTCGTTCTCTCCCTCCGTCCCTCCCTCCTTCCCTCTCTCTCTCTCTCTCTCTCTCTCATATATATATATAAATTAAATAAAGTTTAATTAAAGTTTTAAAAAATAGTAAAAAATTCAGGGACACAAATAATTTATTGTAGATTTGAGGGATTGTCTTCTTCCATTTTATAGTGTTTTTGTAAACAATATGATACTTAGCATATTTTTATACATATTTTTTAAATGTGATTTACTAAGGCTATGTGAATGAACAATGAAATATTTTTTTTTCCACTTTGGTAAAAATTTGATGCTTAGATATGATATGAAGGCCTTTTTTTTATGAAGGGCTTTCATCATATTATTTTGCAAAATAATCCATAATCAAAGAAAAGATTTTTTTAAGTTGCTAATCTAAGTTGTGTGTCTTTTTTTGTTTTTTAATGTATTTATTTTTGAGAGAAAGACAGACAGAGCACAAGCACGAGCAGGGTACGGGCAGAGAGAGAGGGAGACACAGAATCCAAAGCAGGCTCCAGGCTCAAAGCTGTCAGCACAGAGCCCAATGCAGGGCTTGAACTCACAAACCTTGAGATCATGACCTGAGCCAAAGTCAGATGCTCAACCGACTGAGCCCCCCAGGTAGCTCTAAGTTGTGTGACTTAAAATGCTATGTCAAAAAATATTTTTTAGCTAACTGGGAATATTGGAGCAGTTATAGAATTTATACATTCCAGTGACTGATATTTAGTGATGATGGCATTGCTTCTATATAATATAGTGGTTCTGTAGCTATTGTCTAGATTTAACTTGCAGAGTGCAATAATTTTGCAAAAGGTTTTTTGTTTTATATTGGCAGAGTTTACAGTTCTGAGGTAGAGTGCTTTTCTCCAGTGACAGTTAAGTGCTTATCATTAAGAAATTTTGATTTAAAGGCTATTACCGCCAATTCTACTTTCTCTTCTTTTTTCAGCAGCCTATCCTTGGTCGTTCTCTCCTTGGTAGCACTTCATCAGAGAGAGCAGAGACAGAAAAGAAAAAGATTTCTAATTTTTCCATTTTCTTTTTACTTGTTATCATCACTGAATGGCTAAGTATTTCATAAAATTGGACTTTGATGCTTATGTCTATTTCAGCACTATCAGTGTCGCTGTTTTTCATGCTTTTTCTTTTAACGTTGTTTCTCTGCAGTTAGAACTGGTTCTTAGCACTTAAATCAGATTTTGGAAGAGTCTTAAATTTGGAATGGGCCTTAACTTAAGTCCTCTTCCCCTTACACTATTAACCACTCCTGGCTTAAGAAAATTCTTTGGGAAGTCAGTGCACCTAGGGATTGCTTGAGGAGTCTGCTGCCTCCAGTGGAAGTTGAGGCAACTACATCTGCTACCCCAGACAGCAAGAAACAGCACAACCAGATCTATTTATGTCTAAACTGTACTGTAAAATAGTAAACGTTTGTGGGAGTTATTCACATGTGACCCCCCAGAAGCCATTCTATAAATTAGTTCTTAGAAAAAGCAGCTGTTTATTTAAGAAATGACTTAACATCAAAAGAATTCTTGAGGATTCAGATAGGGAAGTAGGCAAAAAGAAATGGGATGATAAAAGATCTAACCATATTTATTGGGGTTAAAAGATTTTTTAAAATAACCAAGAATTATTATTATGTGTAAATAAGTTATAAGCCATTAAAATAGTTATTTTTAGATGCACGCTGCTAGTTGATGTATTAGATTACTAAGACTTCTACCATTATTAAATGATAAAAATATTAGATTTAGAATGTTGTAACTAATATTTTTTGAATTGGAAAGGTTTTTTATTATTTTTTATTTTAGTTTCTAGAAAGAGCATGTGAGCAAGGGAGAGGGCCACAGGGAGAGAGAGACAGAGAGAAAATGAGAAAATCCCAAGCAGGTTCCATGCTGTGCATGGGACCCAGTGCAGGACTCAACCCCGTGAGGCTGGAATCATGCATGACCAGAGTCGGCCCCTCAACTGACTGAGCCACCCAGGTGGCCCTCAATTGGGAAGTTGTAAATAAGTGAATTTGTGATTATATTAACCAGTAACTGAAATTATTTACCCTATTTCAGCTGAGAACTTGAATTCATATTTAAACTTTATACAGAATTCCAGTTGCAGAAAGGACCTTGAAGGTTCCTTTAGCTAAGATCATATTTAGATTGTCCCAAACACATGAAAATTAGTCTTGGATTCTCTCAGTCTTTCTTTCTATCCCTTCCCTCTTCTCCCTGTTCCTTTCTGGCTACCCTCACTTTTTGCTTTGATATTTACTTACCGTTTGCTCTCAAATTTCTTACTCATATGTACCACAAAGATAGTGATCTTTGGTAGCCTATTTTATAGCTATTAATTAATGGCACCTAGGGTCCTACCTTATGGATATTTTTGGAATATAAAATATAAATTTTTAGAATATAAATATATTTATCAATATATTTTTGTATTATATTTAAATATAAATATTTTATATATTTTTATATTTATAAATAAAATATAAATATACATTTATATTTATAAATGTAAATAAATATAAATATATTTCAACTACCTGTCTTTAGGAGTTTAAGAGTATTAGCAGTAACTCTGATAATCAGGGGCAGAAGAAAGATTCTCAAACCTAGGCACACTGTAGTGAATCCTGGTACTTTTTCCTGGAAAAGTTAGTAGTGTCACTCATGCTAAAGCACTAGATAAATTTGCCATGTACTAGCCATCATTTGCAATCATTTTAAAAATCTCTGTGCTTTTATCTTTAAATTAAAACAAACAAAAAAAAGTTAGTGGGCCTGTACTCATACAGGAAAATATACTTAGTGTCTTAGTTCATTGGAGGTGCTATAACAAAATACACAGACTGGATTAGTTATAAACAACAAACATTTATTTCTCACACTTCTGGAGGCCAGGATATTAGGGTTACCTGCTTGGTTGGGTGAACATCTCTTCTAGATTACAGGCTTATCATATTTTTACATGGTGAAAGCAGGCAGGGAGCTATGTTGGGCCTCTTCATAAGAGTGTTAATCCCATTCATGAAGGCTCTGCCCGTAGGACCTAATCACCTCCCAAAGTCTCCACCTTCTAATACCTTCACTTTGGGGATTAGGTTTCAATGTATGAATTTTGGGGAGACATGGCATTCAGACCATAGGGCTTTCTCCAGTATTTAGGGGCCAAGAATATTCAAGCCATTGTGGTGATATACTCACAAGAAAAAGTAACAGCAAAAAGCTCTATATATGTTTTTGTTGCTTAGGTGTCTTAGTAATGCTTACTGTAGGAAATTTATAAATTATAGTAAGCCAAAGAGAGACCTTAAACTTCATCATCCATAATCCCATCATCCCATCAGTCAGTGTTAACATTTGGAGTAGTGTAGAAGTACTCTTTCCCATAGAAATGTGACAGGAGTTTGTCATTTAATTAAAAACCATTTATTAAAGAGTTGAAAACAAAATTACCATATGATCCAGTAATTCCATGTCTGTGAGTATATCCCCCAAAACTAAAAACAGAGTCTCAGATATTTGTACACCCATGCTCATAGCAGTATCGTTCACATAGTCAAAAGATGGAAGCAATCCAAGTGTCCATCAATGGATGAATGGGATAAACAGAGTGTAATATATACATACAATGAGTAGCCTTAAAAAGAAGGAAATTTGGACACATGCTACAACATAGATGAACCTTAAGGGTATTATGCTAAGTATAAGATGATCACCAAAAGACATACTATATAATCCTGCTTATATGATAAGTACCTTGTGTAGAGTAAAATCCATAGAGACAAAATAAAATGGTAGTTACTGAAGAATGGAGAATTATTTAATGGTTATAAAATTTTAATTTTGCAAGATGATGAAAATTCTGGAGATTGGTTGTATAACAGTGTAAATATACTTACCACTACTGAATAGTACACTTAAAATGGTTAAGATGGTAAATACTATGTTGTATGTATTTTACCACAACTTAAAATGTAATTTTACTGAAATGGATAAAACATGCAAATGTACATTCAGTCACCATTCTTTTGAAGTAGAAACAAGGCCTGACATTAGTGGATAGGGCAATTTGTGTTTTAGATTACCTTTCTTGCATAAACGACACCTATACTATAGTTCACCATCTGAAAATCACAGATCGTGAATTACAAATTATATTCAAAGGTATAGGAAAACTTCAGTTTTTTTGGAGCAGTTATGTGCATTCCTTTAGACTTTTTTGACACCTGTCCCCATCTTTTGTAGTTGTCTGGCTACCACATAAATCAGATGACGATTCGGGGCCAACTTCTTTACACATTCAACTTAGTTTTATAGAACTGACTACCTTTCTTTTTGGCATTCATATTTCCTCAATTTGTAGATTTTATTTAGTTACATAATCACAACAAAAAGTAGAATTGGTATAAGACACATACAACTAGCTCTAGGTAAGCATATAATTCACTTGGTGGGAGTAGAAATATTGAGGGTATTAAGAGAACAGCTTATCAGCCATGAGCACTCACTGTGTTTTAGAGACCATTCACTATGTTTTCTAGAGCGAATGGAAGGGCATTGCTTTAATCTAGAGGATTAACTTATCTAGTGTATTTCTAATATTTTTCATAGATGAGAACATAGTTAAATCAATCTTGTTTTTGAAGTACTAACCATAAATAAGACTTTGAAGGACTCTAGGGTAATCTGTTATGCAGTGTATCATGTAGTATACCTATTATCACCTATTTAAAGTGTTATCAGCCCTATTATCAGCCATTTAAAGTGTTTATAAACAATTCTGTATTTAACATCTTTTCTGTGTAAAGTTTGTTCTAACTGGATTATATCCTTAGAATAAATTTCTAATAATTAAGAAGTTTCCTAGTCAAAAGTTGTGAGTTTTTGGGATGGTTCTCTGAAACACATAAAATTGTTCATAGTTTTCTCCCTAAACCCAGTCTTGGGGACAACCCAGTGCTTGACAATATGCATTGTGTCCTAAGTCTATAGATATGTGTTGAATACACACAGTGCTATTTTCCATTAGAGCATAGCATTTCATCTTTATTTTAGATAGGCACATCTACTCACACACTCTGTTCATTTCCTCTTTTATAATTGCTTTGGATTATTTATGCAGTGCTATTTGCTTCTCTCATCCCTCTCCTTTCTCTTTCTTTCTAGCTTTTATCTATGTGTTCTATGAAATGTTGTGTAATAGCTCTCATCTAACCAGCTTTCTCTTTTCCGTTTCCTTTTTTGAAATTGAGTTAACCAGCAGCGCTAAGTGCTAAGAAAATAACAGTAAGCATAACTCTCTGGCCCCACCCTCATAAAACTTACACTCTCATGTTAAATGTATTGTGCCATGTGTTTGTCTTGTTTCATCACCTAGGTTGTAGGTAAGTGAGTTGAGCCCATAAAAGATATTCATCAGTTGTCCGACCATTCTAGATTGACTAAAGAGAAGATTGTGTCAAGGAGTATGGATATTAATACAAGGATGTTCTTTTACTAAGAACTGGGTTATAGATTATCAGCATTAGAAGGGACTTTAAAAGGTCCATAATCCAACAACCCATCGGTATTTTAATACTTATAGATTGTGATAAATGCCACGCATTGTGCCAAGGACTGGAGGAAAGGAACCAGATTGATGAAGTTTCTGTGTTAATAGAGCTATTGCGTAATGATAAAGCCTTTCATAACTCAGGGTTTGTTGATTACTGAGTGCCACATAATTATAATAGAAAACCTATGTTAAGCATTTATTTGTAACAGACACTAAGCCTTTTGTGTTTATCAGTGCATTAAGGTCACACTACAGTTTTTTGCAATAGACACAACCGTTTTTGTTTTACATATGAGGAAAATGGGGTAACCAGCACAGGATTGACAATTAACATTGCAAACCCAGGTCTATCTGATTCCACAGCCTGTGCTTTCTTTTTTTCTTTTTTTTTTTTCAGTTTTATTTTAGGTGGGGGAGGGGCAGAGAGATTGGGAGAGAGATTCCCAAGCAGGCTCTGCACTGTCAACACTCCCTGGATGTGGGGCTTGATCTCAGTTACCATGAAATCATGACCTGAGCCACCCAGGTGCCCCTCCCCGTGCTTTTAACCAGTATATCATGACTTCTGACTCCAAGTCCAGTATTCTTTTTTTGTACTTTTTTGCCTGCCTTTACATCTCCATCAAAATGTTGTCTAAACTGCTTCAATCATGTAGTACTTACTTTCCCCTTAAAGTGCTATCTAATCCTTGGATATGTATGTTAGAAGATCTGCTTTATGGTATACTTAAAGAAAAAATCTACCTCTCTATGATTGTCCTATTTTGGCCCTAGATAGGTTCTTCAGATCACACTACATAAGCCTTTCAGATATTTAGAGCAAGCTATCACCTTTTCTTCTCCAGAGCATTTTCTCCACTCAGATCCCATTATTTCAAATGTCTTTACTGCCCAGTCACTGTGCACAAGTTTTAGATTGCTTGGAGTTTTCTTACTGTGAATTCAGCAATTGCTGCATTATCTCCAAATGTAGAGAAAAGACAATAACACTCTCCAACTAAAGTGATAGAAGTAGGCTCACCATTTCCCACTCCCTTTTTCTTAGAGACGCTCCATTTATTTGGCAGTTTTTTTATTAGAAACATCTAATACAACATCCTCTTATACTGTACAGGCCTTCTAATTCTGGACTCAAATGTCAGAAATCAATTCATGTAGGTATATTTCTTCTAATTTACAGGGTGTTCAGAGGGTAGGTAGGAATAGGCAGATTGATAGGTGATGGAAGGGTTGGGGAAAGATTTGGGAACTTTTGGCAGAGAATCCTAAAGGGAAGAAGTACAAACCAAAGAGATAGTTGGGATGTTTATTAGCTTGAAGGAGGGAAGATGGAGGCCTCATCTGGCTTGGTTTTGTGCAACAGCCCTTTTGGAAGCCAGTGGTCACAACAAATGGAGGAGAAATAACAGCTTTTGTGCCAAAGGACAGCCATACAGAAACTGAAAATTGGTTATATACAGGGGAATTGATTAAATAATAAATTAGGGATAAGGAGATGTCTCACTGCTGGTGAAGGAAGTTACAAATAAGGAAAGAAAGAAAACTAGAAAGAATCCAGTGGTATTGGATGGGAATTGGAGATACTTGTGTGAACTCATAGTTTTTCATATAAATAGTAAAAGAAATATAGATATAAATGTGTGTTGTATATATGTGTATATGTGTACATAATGCATATATATATATATATATATATACACACACATACATATATATATTCCCTCAGCTCTGTCCACTATAGAGCATCTGGAAGTAGGAAAACCCAGTGACCATCTCTAAAATCCAGAATTTGTTTTCTAAATACTATTCTCTGATTAAATAAAAAAACAGGGCTCTTTGGAAAAATGACTGATTCTAAAACCAGAGCAGGGAAAGTACAAGATGAGCCTAGAACATCTTGTTATGCCGAAAAGTAAAGACAAACTCAAAGAATGATGAAATCTTGTCAGGTCATGGAAGCCAGTTTGAAATCTGGGACAATTTGAACAATATAAATAATGATAGTAATGGATTATAGCCCAATGAATAAAATAGGAAACCATGAGTCCATGTGATATGAATAATGAAAGTTTTGTGAAGAACAGGATTTTTATCTAGTGTCAAAGAATCTTCCCACAAAATGCCTATTAATTACAATGGGAAAAAGTAACTTTTCAGTTGAGAAGCTTTGGCTCACACCACCTTAATGAAATGATCAAAGTGGACATCATCAGTAATGGGATAATTCGGTTCATGTGCCACCTGATAGAATGCATTGGCAAAGAACACAGGATCACTTCTGTCATATTCCTGCCAAAGATGCATGACCTGAAACTAATCCTGAGGAAGTATCAGACAAAACAAATTCAGAATGAGTAACATTCTGGCCTACAATATCAGGGACATGAGAAAGTCAAGAAAGTTAAAAAAAAAAAAAAAAGACATCAAAAGGCAATGATGATTCTGAACTTAATCATGTTTGGCAAAACTCAAATGGGAACTAAAGATTAAAAGGTAGTAATGTGTAAATGTTTATTTGATGATTCTGATGCATGTATTGTAGTCAGTTGCACAGTGCACAATAGCACATACTAAAGTTATTGATGGTTGGATGGTGGGACATCATGTCTACAACTTATTCTTAAAAGTGATTTCAGAGGGAGAAAGTTCTTTTGCTGTGTGCTTGTACCTTTCTGGTAAGCTTTGTGCTTTCTTTTTTTTCTTTTTTTTCCCCCCCAAATTTAAAAGAAAAGAACAAAAACTTGGCTTGGTACCTGAATGTGGAGAGTTTGGAATGTCAAGATTAAAAAATGGATTTTGTATTCCATGCATTAGGAAATTTTATCAGTCTTGAACAGTGGAATGTAATGATGAAAGTGCTCTTGGTATAGCAGTTTATCATCAATCTGTGGGTAGATGAGAGCAAAGAGAAACAGAGGCAGGGATGTCAGTTGGGAAATAATTGCTTAGGTGTTCATCCATAGGAGCCTGAACTGAGATTGGTGGTGTTTGAACGTGGGAAGAAAGTGATGGATCTGAGGCACATCCTAAGGTTATCTTTTGGAATTTGTTACTGAAGTGACAGAATGGAAATAGATGTTACTTAGTACAAATGGGCTCAAATCCTGGACCAGAATGGTCAATAATTCTTGAATTTACTTGAAAATAACTTGATGAAACATTACGGTTTTAATAGTATACTTATTCTGTAAATAAGTAGCACTAGTAACTACATGAATTATTGAGAGTTTTTATATTTTTTTATCCTTTGCTCTCCTGCATTTGTGTTCACAGTGACTATTTCATAGTGATGATTGGGTAAATAACCTAACTTCTTCATGCACATGTTAAGTACTTTACATCCATGAATTCTTTTAAAGTTCAAAGTTTAGTAAGGAATATATTATATACATTTTAAAAGTGTCTTCCTCCATCAAATATAATACATATTTATTGTAGAAATCAAAATATAAGTGAGCTAAAAAAATACCATTTTAATACTGTTACCAATAAATCATTCTTTACTCTTTAGCATTCCAAAATATGGAAACTAAAAATCAGAGATTAACTTGATCCAACATCCCAGCACTAAGTAGTAAAGCAAAATTGGAACCCAAATCTGTTTGATTTTAAATCCACCGCTTTGGTTATCTGCCACAATTGTGTAACTAGGTATTTGCTAAGTATCTCATGATTGGCTAGGAGGATAATGATTTTTTATTGACACATGAATATGTTGTATATTCTAAAAGCTAGTATGCCAGTCGTTTGGAACTTGTGCATCTTTTCCCATAAATACAGTGTTAGAAGTAATATGAGTAGGTGTTCAGACTGGTCTATAAGAAAGTGACACAAGAGGTAGCTGAACTTGTGTCCAGAAAGAAGATTATTGCATAGGACAGAGAACAAAAGGGGTACCTAGAACAAAGTCCTATTCCAAAATATGCTTTACTGGATCAGGCAGAAATATATGCCTATTTCCTCAGTATAATATATGTTTGGAATCTTTCCACTTTATGTCTACAAAACCTCCTTTCCTTTGAGAGTCCTTTACTCCAAGTTTCCCTAAGCCCAGTGCTACTATGCTGCTTAAGTCTTCAGCTATAAGGTTCTTTTCCTAGAGTACTCTGTCCAGAATTATCTCTGTCCTCCAGTGGCTTACTAGACCTTCAGCATACTGACTTCAGCTACTATTAAAAGAAAAACAATCTAATTAAGCTCACTCATATTAATCAATAGTGGTAGCCAGTACAAGAAACCTAGGATTTGGATTTAGGACCTGTATCTTTTTTTTAATTTTTAATATTTATTTTTGAGAGAAAGAGTGTGTGTGAGCAGGGAAGGGTCAGAGAGACAGGGAGATATAGAATCTGTGGCAGGCTTTTAGGACCTGTATCTTAGCAGTCTGCTTAACCTCCATTAGTTGGGAGACCTTGGGTAATTTAGTTGATCTCAGTGATTTTGAGATACCTCATTTATAAAATGGGAGAACACTAGCTTATCAGGGCTGTGGTGTCACAGGAGATAATGTATAGTGAATGTAGGTTGTGGTATGTTAAACTATACATGTATTAGGCATCTTTGATAGTGATGGACCTAAAATTCTCATACAATTATTTGCATTTTGAAAAGTTTCTTGATCACCTAAATTAAACTCTTAATTGGCAGAGTTCTAGTTTTTACTTCAAAACAAAAAAAAAGAAAAGAAAGAAAGTCATTTCAGAGAGTGGGAAAACAGTTTCAATAGAGGAGTCACTTAAGTAAGCAGGCCAACCTCCCTTGGGTCATCTACTCCGCGTTACCTTCTTAAGTTGTTTCTGATTGAATCCACCTGGTCTCTAGTCAGTCACCATCTCCTTCCCCTGCCTCTTTCTCTCCCCTCCTTCTCCCCAACCCACCCCCAGCCTCCAGTCCCCAGCCCCCAAGGTAGTTAGAGATGGGAGGGCAAGGACTTTAGAGTGGTCTCTCAAGCTTTAATGCTCATAAGAATCTGGGGATCTTGCTACAATGCAAGTTCTAATTCAGATCGTCTAGGACCAGAACTGAGATTCTGATTTTTTACAAAACTTAAAATGTCCAGGCCTCTTGCCTGGGCATTATGTTTTGAATAGTTAAAATATGGATGATGTTTTTCTGTATGTTAACTTAGAGAATTGCTTAACTTGTTATCACAAATACCTTTTAAAACTTCCTGCTAATTTCCTCCATTTAGGACAAGACCATTTGCTCTATGAATACTCACTAGTTATTCCAAGGTGATAATGAAGATAATCATTACTAGTATAGAGTGGTTATAGATGAGAACCACTGTTAAAGGAAAATGTAGTTGATGGTGGTGAGTTTTTTCTTTTCATTTTTAAAACTTTGTCAACCTCTCTTACTAATAGTAAATTACATATGAAATTTAAAATAAAAACTACTGAGTCTTCCCAAATTCATTTTCCTCAAATTGCAGATTTTGCATGTGAAAGTTTTTTCTTTTCATTTTTAAAACTTTGTCAACCTCTCTTACTAATAGTACATTACATATGAAATTTAAAATAAAAACTACTGAGTCTTCCCAAATACATTTTTCTCAAATTGCAGATTTTGCATGTTTCTGAAAGTGACTGATATTGAATAGCCAGTGTAGTTTTATATTTTAATAAATTAGAATTTTTGTCTTAAGAAAAGTGCTAGTTATCAAGCCTTGTTTACTTCTATCATATAGAAATTATTCAAATCCATACTGTAGAATTTTAAGAAAATTAATATTGGATTTAGTCAAGGCCGAAATACCAAGACACAAGGGGGCACTGTTTTACCATAATCCAATTGAATTTAACAGTTTTTTGTTTACTATGAATGTCTCAAAATTCTGTCTTCTTTGTAGTTATCATGAAAGCTTAAATGCTGTATGTTTAACTATTTGTTATATCTAAAGCTCTAATACTTAAACCAATTAAACTTTCAGAGTTCACAAATCATATGTGTTCTTAGCAAAATTCACAAATTTTTCATCATATTTGGCATGAGTTTGGGAAGACTGGATGATCTGAAGATTAGAAATTGTGTAACACATTTAGTTGTTAGTGTTTAGGACTCTGGTAAGAGGGAAATCACTGTAAAAACAATTCAGTTGCTTTGGAGAAATATAGTGCCTCTGTTCTGCAGAAAGTGTTGGGATAAAGATTGAACTGTTAAAAGCTGCAGCTGCATTTGCCATCAAATACCAAGTTGGTGCTGATGAATGTTTTGTTTTTATTGTCATGGAAACTTGGAGCCAGAGAATGGATATTCTATTCATCTGGGAAAATAGTAGTTCCTTGCATAAAACATAAGGACTTTCCAAAGCGGTTCCTAAAATAGATATAGGCTGAATATAATTCAGAAAAGTTGAGGAAATAAACATGGAATACATGCAATCATTCTGTATCACTTCTGTTCTTAATACTGGGACTATAACTGTATATTCCGCTATTAAGCCATCCTCTGCTAGGAACTTGAATTCTGGTGAACATGGTATTTGTTTAACATCAATATTATAGTTACCCAACCCTTTACAAGCCATCTTTATATTCTTCCTCAATCTTAAGATATTTACTGGGAACTCTAAATTTGTATCCTATTAAACAATTGCTTCTGATCCCTGAATTTTTATTTTCATGCATGCTACTTTCCTGTTATAATCTTCCATTCAGAACATTTTAAGGCATTCCAATGACAGGGGTGGGTAGGTGGGAGCTTTACCCAAAACAAACTCTGACTAAAACACAAAAATGATTGTATGGTCTTTAAAAAAAAAAAAAAAATATATAAAAATTTTTTAAACCTAGACATTTAAGTAAATCCTTATGCATATTTTTTAAAGTCATGAATGGAAAGAGACATTATAGAAACAGAAAATACAGAGGAATTTTGGGTTCAATTATAGCAAATGTGGTATAGCAAAATAAAATATGGGAAATGATAGTAAAAAATGGATAAAGTGGCAATACAAGTTAAGATAGAATTTTTTTTAATGTTTACTTTTGAGAGAGGGGGAGACAGAGCATGAGCAGGGGATGGGAAGAGAGAAAGGGAGACACAGAATCTGAAGCAGGCTCCAGGCTCCAAGCTGTCAGCACAGAGCCCCATGAGGGGCTCAAACTCAGGAGCCGTGAGATCATGACCTGAGCTGAAGTCAGGAGCTCAACCGACTGAGCCACCCAGGTGCCCCTAAGATATAATTTGTAAAGTTTTATGAAGAAATTGGAAATTTTTGAGTTATGATGGTTTTACTAAAGGTTGCCCAGCTAAGTTATATCTGGAAGGGAAACCAGACATGTTTTTAAAACCTTACANCTAATTTGACGATAAACTATTTGTAAAAAAAAAAAAAAAAAAAAAACCTTACAAAAGATGAGAGAGAAGAAGGAATTAGAGTGGACCATTTTAGACAGGATAGTTAGAGAAGGCTTCTCTGAGGAAGTAACGTTTGAGCAGAAACCTGAATGCTCTGTCATAAGAACTTTTCACATAGAGAGGTTCGCAAGCCTGGCAGCCTTCAGTGGGGATTAAGCTTGGAATGTTTAAAGACAATAATAAAATTTCAAGTTTATGAACAAAGTTGAAGAAAACAAGAGTGTTGTAATAGACTTTTCAAGCAATACAGTTAACTAGAACATGACCAGTTTTCTCACATGAGACAGTTCCGGAATCAGAACCTAAATCAAAATTTAGGTTGCCAGGATATGAGTCTCTCAGAGGAAGAATAGTATTGTTTCAAAATAAAAATTTAAGTGTGAGTTTTGCTGTTATTTAGTATTGTTTTTCAGAATATTTTAATAAAATCATTGGTTTTTGTTGAATATAGTCTGATGTAAGCAAGAACTAATTCCGAAAAAAAGTGTCAAAAAAACCTCTGTAAATGTGATTCACTTTTACAGAGGAAATACTCTTATTAACTAGTGGCCTCTAAGAGAATATGGTTTAATAACAGCAATTTTCATAAATATGTTTAACATTATATGGTATCTGGAGCATATATTATATATTTATATGTGTATTTATCGTATCATGTACAATAGTACCAAAAACATGCACAACAAAAATACCTGATACTGAATTTAGAGAACTAGTCAAGATGCCAAAGGAAAATAGAAGAGAAATGGCAAACTGGACATTGTATTCCATTACTGAAATGATGAGAAAGAACTGGAAAATTGCCAGGTTTTTAACCTTTTAGAAATAACAGTGTGTGTAGTTAGAGCAGGAGATCATATTCCTAGAGCAGCTTGTTCCAAATTCAAATATGTCAGCAAACATAGTGGAATTCAAAGTATTTTAGAAATAAAACATTAGAGATTTACATATAAGTGAACCTCTTTACAATGTCATGAAAACAAAAATAGTTTGAGAAAACTTTTTAGATTTTCCGAAAGTTTGTCCAACCCATTTTCTATTATGGTAAAGTTTAGTTGAGCAAGGTGTATTTAATTTGGGAGACTCCCGTTAATGTAAAGAGAGTAACAAATTTGGAATCTGTTTTGTTATTTATCTCTACCAAATGCACTTCTCTAAGCAGATTAATAATAGGAAAGTCTGATTATTGGAGTCAAGATTTGCTGTGTTCTAGCTTTCTGATTTTTAAAACTGGGTTTGCAAGAGAGGGACTGGGAAATGTTTTGTTGTTGTTTTTCTGGGCAGGAGCTGGTAGAAGAATTTTCAAGAGGTGTAAAAAGCTCAGGAATTTTCATATTAGTCCTGATTAAACCGTTAGTTTTCAGACATTGGACAGTAGATGGTACATGAAAGAAAGGAAATAAATAAGGTGAATTCCACAATTCTCCCAACTCGCTGCTAGGCCACAGCAATGGGGAGTGGAAATCAAACAATTCAAGGAAGTCTCATTGGGTCAAAAATTGCAGGACAAAAAAGGAGATATCATAGAGAAAGAACTCGAGATCTGCAGAACAACTTCTTCAAGTCTTTGGCTAAATACTGATTTGTGTATGCTTGAGAGAAAACTTAATTTGAGACCAGGAATCACTTGAAAGGAAAATGATGAACAATTCCCAAAACTCACACAAAGCTAGGAATAGTTCTCTTTTCAGCCAGCAAAGGTGGAAAGATCTCATAATAAATGGCATTGTGTAGAGTCCTCAGAAGGGTATTATGTTGGGGAGGCTACATTAGCTCTGGGCTGAAGGCTGTTTTAGACCTGCCTTAACAAAGCTTAAAAACAACCTTGAAAAAGGGCCAGACTTTATTCCAAGTTATTTAACTGCTTACCAGAACAAAGTTCAATATTCTTTAAAGGAATACAACAAAATCTAGCACCCCAAAAATGTGAACTTCATAATGTCAGATTACTAAGTATGAAAAAAAGCAGGAAACCATATAACCAAGAGTAAAATTCATCAGTCAAAACAATAGAGCAGGAAATTACAGACATGATGGAATTAGCAAACGAGTATTAAAATGGCTGATTTCAATATACTCCATAGCTCAGAAATGTAGAGGAAAACATGAATATGGAAATTGGAATTACTAGAGTTAAAAAATATAATACCTGAAATGAAAAATACACTGAATGGGATTAGCAGAAGATTATTCACCATCAAAGAAAAGATCAGTGAATTTGCAGACATGGAAACAAACTCTCCTAAATGAAGATCACAGGACATCTAGCTACTATGTAGGTGTGGAAAGCTGCAAAAAATGTCATTTCCATGCTTAATGATGAGAAAGGAAAAGCCTGAAAGCTACAGAATTTGCTTTTGAATCCATCAGAGAACTGAAATTGCAAGGTAATTATGTGACCTGAATTCTAAGCAGAAGTGAGACACGTAAACTGTATTCCTATGGCAGACCGTGGGAGGTGTCATACCGGTCACAACCCAAGCAGGTAAGAGGAATCACCTAAAATTTTAAAGTTAAACAGAAGGCCAGTGTGGACTAGCAGCATATCAGTTTGAAATAGCTAGGGGAAGCTGACAAAAGAACAGTCAAGGGGATTTCACACTCACCTCAGACTTTTTCACTCAAATCTGTACTGCATACTCACAAGGATTTGGGGTAGAGCAGGAAAATGAAGAGAATTCATTCTGTTGACATTGTAGGCATGCAGGAGCTGTTCAGCTCCCATTGTGGGAAAGGCAGAAAAGCATACCAACATCCCCGAACCCTAAGCACTGACTGAGAGACCTAAGCTGCTTTAGGGGAGGCAGCAAAAAGCCTCTTGCCCAAAAGACACAGACTAAGACACATTGACTGGGGGAAGAGAGGAAACTCATCTTAGACCTAAGATCTTATGCTTATACCAAGTACAGGTCTCCTGCCTGTCACACAGGGGCGAAAACTCCCAGCGCAAGGTCATCTTTAGATGTAAAGCAGAGTTTCATTCTTACAGGGGAGAAGAGATGAGGGATAGGAAAGCAACAGCAGTCTACCACTATGGGAGGGGCAAAAGCATGGAGAGACACCCACTCTGGGGCACAGGTTTTATAGGTTCTCTTGAAAGCTGAGGATGAAATATTAACTGAGAAAAGTACTACAGCACCCCAGCTGTGTGCTAAGCAGTAGGCAAAAGCAGCCAATCATTAGAGGAAGTTGAAGCCTCTGGTCAGCTGAAGGTAACTTCAGCAACAACAATCATTCAGCCAGACTCCTGATTAGTTTGACTCATTTTTCCACACCAAAGGCCTTAAACAAGAAGAGGCCTGCTTATTTCCAGACCTAAACAGTTTAGCACATTCTCTGCTCTTTTTTTTTTTAAATTAGTTCATTGTCAAGTTGGTTTCCATATAACAACCAGTGCTCATCCCCACAAGTGCCCTCCTCCATGGCCTTCACCCCCCCACCCCCATCAGTCCTCAGTTTGTTCTCAGCATTCAAGATTCTCTCATGGTTCTCTGCTCTTCTATACACAGTGGTCTTACATTCAGTCAAAATTACAAGATTTGCATATAAGCAAAGTGAAAAGAGGTCAAGAGGCAAAATAATCAGCAAAACCAGACTGAGAGGTGATGCACATTGGAACTATGAGACAAGGATTTTGAAGTAACTCTGGGATCTGGTGGAAAAGGTATACAGCATGCACAAACCAGGATTTTTAGCAGATAAATGGAAATAATAAAAGTTTAATTGAAATACTAGAAGTAAAAGACATATTAAGGTGAAGAATTCCTTCAGGATCATCAGTAGACAACATAGTTGCAGAAGAAATCAGTAAACCCAACTGAAACACAAAGTGATAAAAGACAAAGTATGGGACAATGACAGTCTTTTATACCTGTGATTGAAGTCTCAAATAGAGAGAGAGAAAATTAATAGATCCAGGATTTAGAAAACAAAACACACAGGGGCCCCTGGGTGGCTTAGTCGGTTAAGCGTCCGACTTTCGCTTAGGTCATGATCTTGCGGTTCGTGGGTTCGAGCCCCGCATCGGGCTCTGTGCTGACTGCCAGCTCAGAGCCTGGAGCCTGTTTCAGAGTCTGTGACTCCCTCTCTCTCTGACCCTCCCCTGCTCACACTGTCTCTCTCTATCCTAGAAATAAATAAAAAAATATTTAAAAAAAGAAAACAAAACACACATGTCTAGAATAATCATATTCAAAGTGCTGAAAACCAGCAATAAAGAGAAAATCTTGAAAGCAGCCAGAGGCAGAGAAACACATGTATAGTGAGCAATAAAAATAAACTACAGCAGACACCTCATTAAAAACTTTGCAAGCAAGAAGAGGATAGAGTTGGGGCGCCTGGGTGGCTCAGTCGGTTAAGCGTCTGACTTCGGCTCAGGTCAAGATCTCACGGTTCGTGGGTTCAAGCCCACATTGGGCTCTGTGCTGACAGCTAGCTCAGAGCCTGGAGCCGGTTTCAGGTTCTGTATCTCCCTGTCTCTGACCCTCCCCTGCTCATGCTGTCTCTCTTGCTCTCTCTCTCTCATATTTAAAAATGTTTTAAATAAAAACATTTAAAAAAAGAAGAGGATAGAGTAACATCTCTTAAGTATTATTTATTAAAATTTTAAGAACTGGGGCACCTGGCAGGTTCAGTCACTGAAGTATGCAGCTCTTCATCCTTGGGGTCATGTTGGGTATAGAGATTACTTTAAAAAAAGAAAAAACTGTCAACCAAGAATTATATATTTATTGAAAGTACACTTTTAAATGAGGGCAGAGTCTTTTTCAAATGCACAAAAAGCTGAGAAAATCCATCCCCAGCAGTCTTTGAGGTACAGTAATTAAAATAGAATTCTTTAGGCAGAGAAAATATGACACTCTACACAAACTTGGATGTGCATCAGGAGTCAGCAGAATTTTTCTGTAAAGGACCAGAAACTCTCTGTAGGTCAGAGAGTCTTTGTCACAACTACTCATCTCCACCATTATAACCCCAAAGCAGCGATAGATGATATATAAATAAATGGATGTGGTTATGTTCCTGTAAAACTTTATTTACAAAAACAGGAAGCAGGCCATCTTTGGTTCATAGTATGCCAACTGCTCATCTATAAAAAGAGAGGAGAGCTTCAGAATTGGTAAAAATGAAAGTAAGTAGAAAAGACACATTTCCTTATTTTTAAACTTAATTTTTGTTTTTTTTAATGTTTTTGTTTATTTTTGAGAGAGAGAATGAGCGAGGGAGGGTCAGAGAGAGAGGGATACACAGAATCTGAAGCAGGCTCCAGGCTCTGAGTTGTCAGCATAAAGCGCAGTGCAGGCCTTGAACTCACAAACCATGAGATCATGACCTGAGCCAAAGTCAGATGCTCAACCAACTGAGCCACCCAGGCCCCCTATTTTTCCTTTTTTTCTTTTTTTTTTTTTTAAAGAGAGAGCGAGTAAGTGGGGGGAGGGGAGGGTAGAGAATGAATCTAAAGCAGGCTCCGTGCTCAGCACAGAGCCCCATGCAGGGGTCAGTGCTGTGATCCTGGGATCATGACCTGAGCCAAAATCAAGAGTTAGATGCTCAACTACTGGAGACCCACCCAGAAGGCCCATATTTCCTTATTTTCAATCACACTATAAAATAATTAAGTTTGAGCAAAAATAGTAACACTGTATGTAGGGTATATAAATATGTAAAAGTAAACTGTGTGACAATGTTAACCCAGAGGATGGAGGGAAGGATAGTGGAAGCATACTATTGAAAGATTCTTACACTGTTACATAATTACTTAAAGGTAGATCATATTAGTTAAAGATAGATTTTGTAAATTGAGGGCAAACACTAATAAAAGCCATGGGGAAAGACTAAATGGAGTACTCAATTCAAAAGCAGGCTGAAAAAGAAATAACAGATGAGCCAAATAGAAAACATAACATCTAACAAAATGGTAGGTTTAAATCCAGAACCAATAATTGCATTAAGTATAAATTGTCAAAATGAAGCACACACAGTAACAAGAGATTTAAAAAAACCTTTTTAGTTTTAATGAAAACATTTACATAGTGAACATCATAACCTCTGTTTACACACTAATGCTGTATAACACCTTTTTACCTAGTAAAGATGTCCTGCTCCTACTTCCCCCATGAACTTCAAACAATAGCCAAGCTATATTGAATCCAGTAGCTTAGAACCATCAGACCCAAAGTAGTCTCCTATACCCATTTTCCCCAGCCTCTGGGAAAAAGAGAATGAGCAGGTTAAGGATTACACCGAGCCTATCTATTCTGTTCCCACTTTGTTAAAAAATCTGTAACTCTGTTAAAATTCATTTTACTTTATCTTTTATACTTTCAAATCTCTTCAGATCCCTTACAACCTTTTCCATGTCATACATGCTTTCTTTGGTAAGTTTTTCTTTTTATTTCAATTGTGAACAGAAAATTATTTGTGGCTAAGTGTACAAATACTGGTAGAGATAGATCCACTCTATCTATTAATGCTAAAGGAAGAGTGAGGCCATCAGCCTTTGAAAATGAAATTTAATGAAAGGAAAACATAAAGAATTCTCAAACCTTTTAAAGTATCCAAAACTTCCTTTAAATTATTTCCCTGGAATCTTTCTTTCTTTTTTTTCTCTATTTAAAAATAATAACTAATATCTAATTAGGCCTTACCTTGTGTTTTTCATTTTTTCTAAGCACTTT
The DNA here is from genome assembly GCF_008692635.1 of Crocuta crocuta. Classification (NCBI taxonomy): domain Eukaryota; kingdom Metazoa; phylum Chordata; class Mammalia; order Carnivora; family Hyaenidae; genus Crocuta; species Crocuta crocuta. Next base: position 16,134,724 of record NW_027527920.1, on the reverse strand, counting down.
ATTTGTCAATACATTCTATCCTCACAAAAAAACTAGTGAAGTGAAACTGTTACTATCCCATTTCAAACTTGCGGCAACTAAAGGACAGTGAGGTTAGAGAAAAATCTATTTCAATGACTTCATTAAAATACAAAATAAAATACTATTTGTCTGAAAGCCAGTATTACTTCAGAGTGGTAATTTAAACCCACTCTACATCCAGAGTCTCTGTTTATAATAACTTCCCCGTGCCTACACCCTAATTTTATTATAATTTTTTCTTTTCTTACTTTAGTCTTTGGTTTCTTCCTTCATTCCTCCCTTCCACAGTTATTTCACATAGATGTACTATGACTTAAGATTGATTTGTATAGCCATTTATAGTGAGTTGGTATATAAAATATTTATTTTGATTTATGCCTGACTCACAAATGAATTTTGGATTATAACTCATTGAGCACTTGAGGCCAGCCTTTGCCTGTTTTCACATTGCAAAGGTAGGATGGCAGTAAATTGCATGCAGTACTGGAGGTCACTCAGTGAAAACCTAGGTGGCTCTGTCAGTTAAGCATCCAACTCTTGATTCTAGCTGAGGTCATGATCTCATGATTCATGAGATCGAGCCCCGCTTCAAATCCCCTACTTGGAATATTCTCTCTCTGTTTCTCTCTTAAAGTAAATAAACATTTTCAAAAAAGAAGAAAGGAAAATTGAAGGTCTCATATTTTGCCCTCGGTGCCTATTAGGTAGCAAGAATCATATTTAAATCTTAGCAGGCCACAGAAGGGATTTAAGACTCTCGTTTGGACATTCTCTCATCTGTTACAACAAAATAGAATTATCTCCTTTCTGTTGCTCTGTATCTGTATATTTTCTGTGGTGTGCAAAGTTCTGACCTTTCTGCATTCTATAGGTGGACGGTGTTGAGCTCCAGTGAGAAATTTTATTAACGTTTAGAGCTTTTCTTAATCTAAATAAAATAAAGTCTTGGTAACCTTAAGTATACTGACTTTAGTGTATCATACTCAACATACCATATTCACAGTAAAATATCTCAGTGTATTAAACAAATGTATGATAAACTGCTTATACACTTCATTTTTGTAACTGCACATCATCATCATCCCAAAAATCCCTTTGTAAAGTTTTTTTAAAATTCTAGTTAACATACAGTGTAATATTACTGGTTTCATGTGTACAATATAGTGATTAAAACTTGCATACATCACCTGGTGCTCATCACAAGTGAACTCCTTTATCCCCATCCCCTGTTTAACTTATCCCTCCCATCCCCCACCCCGTCCCTTCTGGTAATCATCTCTCAGTTTGTTCTCTGTGGTTTAGAGTCTGTTTCTTGGTTTGCCTCTCTCCTTTCCCCTCTTTGCTCATTTGTTTTGTTTCTTAAATTCCACGTGAGTGAAATCCTATGGTGTTTGTCTTTCTCTGACTGGCTTATTTTGCTTAGCATAATACTCTTTAGCTCTATCCCTGTTGTCACAAATGGCAAGCTTTCATGCTTTTTAATGGCTGAGTAGGATTCCATTGTATATATACACCACATCTTCTTTATCCATTCATCAACCTTTGGACATTTGGACTGTTTCCATATTTTGCTACTATAGATAGTGCTGCTATAAACATTGAGGTGCACATATCCTTTTGAGTTATTAATTTTGTATCCTTTGGGTAAATACCCAGTAATGCGATTGCTGGATTGTAGGGTAGTTCTATTTCTAACTTTTTTAGGAACCTCCATACTGTTTTCCACAGTGGCTGTACCAGTTTGCATTCCCACCAACAGTGCAAGAGGGTTTCCCTTTCTTCACATCCTCACCAACACCTGTTGTTTCTTGTGTTGTTGAATTTACCCATTCTGCAAAAATCTGTATATTTTTTAGCAGTTTATCTTCCTCCTCCTCCTACTGGTAGGAATGCACAGATCTACATTCTGTCAGAAGCAGAGTACTTGATTAATAGCAAAATAGATGGGCATGCCAATTTATGGGATATTATAACAGAAAGAGATCACCCAAACCAAATTTGCTCTACTCCACCCCATTCTCCAGGTGAAGAAACTGAGGCTTGGGGAGATTTAACAACTTACCTGTTTCAGACAGCTACTTCATAGCAGAGACAGGAATAGACCCTCTGACTCTTCATTTCCATGCTTGTTTCATTTTACTAAATCTGTTTCTGACCAGATAGTTGGTGAATGGTAGCAGTTCCATTGATTAGTTCCTTTCTTTCTATTCCAGTTCTTGCTGTCAGGGGAAACCAGCTAAATAACAATCATTTATTATCTACTGTTTTGAAGCACAGTTTTCTTATACTGTCTCTGTCTCCATGTGGCTGTATGCCATAGATAGAACTTTAGAGTAGAATCTGTCCTTGGCATGCAAACAAAACAAGTCTAGAATTCCAGACCAGTGTTCCCTGAACAAGTGGCATCTGCCTTCTGGTCCCCAAGTGCCATAAAAAACAGACTTAGACATTGACCTTGTCTGGTAAGGTCATGATTTAAATTAAATAGCCAAAATACAGAAAGTTGTGAGAAAATCGCAGGAATTAACAATGAGCTTAATGTTCTATTTATCATGATATGATACAAGAAATTTCTGAGAGAACACCTATATAAAAGGATTTGGTGGAAACGGTATGTCAGCAGGAAGTGTGATTACCAAGCCAATTTTGAAAATATGCCCCCCCTCTCTTTCCCTAGCCAAATTATTTGTTGATATGAGTTTTACCTGATTTTCTTTATTTTGAGAAAAGAGGTGTGGACTAAACCTAAGGTGTTGAAAAATTGGCTGTTTAGTCCCTAGAAAGTTGTAAAACCTCAAATAAATAATTTCACATCTTTTTTTATTTAAGAATGGGGTAAAAATTAAGATACAAAAGATGCTTGATTATTTTTAAAGAATATGCATTCATCATATTTTATCCTGAAATGCAGCCAAATATGAAGAGGTAAATTCCTAGTTCTGTAATATTTTGGCTTGCTATAAAATTAAGACATGTTTGTTTTCTAAATTCTAAACATGGAGTTAGGGAAGTATGGAGACTTTAAGTGAGAAAACACTTAAATTCTGAACCTAAGGAAAAGCAACAATGCAATACGAATGTAAATATGTGTTCAGGGACAGTTTAGAAAATATAAGTATTAACTAAAATGTCTCAGAGTAGGGGAGTTTAGATTTTGAGTCACCTATGATGAATACTTTGTTATGTATTCCATATGTGGCAAAAGTGAACCATAAAATGGTTCAGAAAGTTTTGATAAATGACTAAAATTGATCACAGTCTTTTTCTACTCTATTCATTCCTAATATCTAATCTACCTATCAGCCACACTTCCTCATTGAATTCTGCATCTTAATGTTCACTCTGGGCATTCTATGGCTGAAAGGCAAACAGACTATTTTATGTAAACCATCTCATCCTTGTGTGTCTATATTTAATGTATGAATCTGATTTTAGGGAGGGAGTAGAGAACATGGGAAAAAATAGCTGGCCTGGTGAATATTTGCATCCTGGTCTACTTCATTTCAGGTTTTACTCTGAAGAAATCATTTCTATTTCTAAAGCCTATTCAAATTACCCAGGTCTAACTGTATGCTCTTATCAAAGATAGTGAGATACTTTATTGGTTCCTTAGCAGTTCTGCAGGAATTATTGATTAGGAAGCTGCTTACAGTTCTGATGCCTGTCACAGAAAGTTTGTACAAATAAGTGATGAGATAGAGGCTGGGTTAGAAAAGTGATTACAGTGGAAACTTGCTAATCACTGACCTCTATAGGGATCCTCTGGTTTATCACTAATCTCACTCACACTTGGCACTTTCCTATGTTGCTGCCTCATCATTCATAGCTGCGTGAGTAATTTGGCATGGAGTGAACAAGAGGAGGGCAGAGAGAGTCCGGCAGCTGTGCTTGTTGGCACTAGATATTTAAAGTATCTTCAATGTAGCCAGCAGCGTGCTTGGCACAAATGTTAGCCAATAATACTTAAACAAATGGTTGTGAAGAAAATAGGCATTTATGTTAAAAGCCTTTCTCTCTCTTTCCTTTTCTTTAAAAAAATAATATGTTAGTTTGAGATCCTTTCTAGATTTTTTGTGTGTAAATTTGAGATGATTGCTACCCTGATGAAGTCAATAATACCAATAGTTAGCATTGGCCTAGGTTCTTTCAGATAAGAATTTCCAAGTACTTTATAAGCATTAATTAAACTGTGCAGGCCTGTGTGAGGTACATGTTACTGAGTTGATTTTCCTAAAAGAATGAGTGGAGGCATTGATGTTAAATGACTTGTAACTTGCTTAGTTCACTCAGTGTGAGAGAAGCAAGAGCCAAGAGATGAATCCAGTAACCAGAATCCTAGATCTCTGCTCTGCTGTATACCAAATGGCATTATGGATTTCCCCACCTTGTAGGATAGTGTGTTTTTATTTTCTCCAAGTGGTTGGTGTGACTGAAATGGTGTTTGTGGTAGTGTTCATCTACAAAGAAGAGGAAAAGCTTCTCCATTAGCAAAAAGGTTAGGTAAATAATGATTTTTTCAAAGATACCTAAGTGGGGAGGAAGACAGTCTGCTCACAAAACTGTGATCATATATAGATTTATGCCCAGATATTTAGATTGGCCTAAGTAGGGATTTCACCTTGTTCCTCTGAAAACTAAATCTGGAAAAGTTTTCATGATTTATATGTTTTAGAATATTCTAGTTTAAAACATCCAAGGATTCTTTTTCTAGCTTAAGCCTTTATCTTTTAATAAAAACCAGTCTAATGCTGCCCACTTAAAATATAGCTCATGGGGTGAATTTGAATTTATGAATGCAATTCAGTATGCCTTACAAAAATGAACATTGAAATAATACTGGCTTTTAGACAAAACCGGGAAACTGTTCTGATTTGTTCTGTTAACTCATGAAGTCAATAATTTTTTCTTAAATAGTGTCTATTCATTAAAATTACTGAACATCAGTTCTTAAATAGTGTCTATTCATTAAAATTACTGAACATTAGTTTTCAGGTATTTGCTGGACTGCTTCAGAAATAAATGCTGAGCCAGTTATATCTTCTGTAATATCTTTGTTTCTGGCCATTTCTTCATAAGAATGTTATTTTCAATTGGTAGGAATAGAGCATATGGGCCAGGAGGGTATTACCGCAAAGGTTTCTATAGCCAGTAGATTGAGATCTTGCAATTTTACTGTCATATCTCACACCTGTTACCAGCTTCCTTCAATCACTCCTTGGTATTAGGAGAATTTCTAGTAGAAAGAAGAATACAACTAGCAGTGGTACCAACAATGTAAGTAAAGCATCTTTCACAGTGCCTTACACATAATAGCTAGTCAGCAAATGTTGGTTCCTGTCACCTTACCTACTATTATAATCTGTGACTTTGAGATTGAAGAAGAGTGGAAGAATTCTCAACTGCTGTGCACCCTAAGGAGAGTTCAGCAAAGCAGCCAGGGAGTTCTTGAGCCAAAGTTGGTCAACATAGGAATGTATGTCCCCTGGGAAGAACTGTGCTTTTTTCCCCCCATATACTCTGTCAAAGCATGTTGGTGGAAGCAAATGGGACTCAGTGCAGAAGGAATAATTTCAGAGGATAGCAGCTGGATCCCTCAGTCACATTCCCTGAAGTAGGAGTTTTGCAAGGTCCATTTTCATGGTTGCCACAGCAATTAAGTTTTTTTCATTGTTTTAAATACATACACAAAAACAAATCCCTGCATTAGCCCCAGCCTCTCAAGATGCTGTTACACACCCTCTGATCTTGTCCAACTTGTTCATTTTACAGACTAGGAAACTGAGACCCAGAAAAATGAAATGAGATCAGAATAGATATTTTTCTAACCAGTATTTCAAGTAAGAAAAATATTAACATGTGCCCTTTGTGAGAACTGAAAAGAATAGCAGTTACTTGTGATTGAAACCAGCATAGGTTACCATGTTCTGCATCCAAAACCAATCATTGGAGTAGTTCGGTTTTGCTGCCAATCATATTGGGGATGATTTGTCATCAGTCTCTCTTTCAGCATGAATAGATAGTGCCAAATCATTTTATGGGTAGAGGCTGCGTAGAAAGCTAAATAGAAAGCTAAAAATTCCTATGCTATATTTGAGCCCCACCAAATATGTATATATATGAGCTGAATCTGGGAATCGTGTCCTAAACCTCCACTGGAAAACAGTGCAGTATAGTATGTTTTTAAGAATTTGGGGTCAGATAGGGGCGCCTGGGTGGCTTAGTCGGTTAAGCGTCCGACTTTCGCTTGGGTCATGGTCTCGCGGTTCGTGGGTTCGAGCCCCGCGTCGGGCTCTGTGCTGACTGCCAGCTCGGAGCCTGGAGCCTGTTTCAGTCTGTGACTGCCTCTCTCTCTGACCCTCCTCTGCTCATGCTGTCTCTCTCTCTCCTAGAAATAAATAAAATATTAAAAAAAAAAAAAGAATTTGGGGTCAGATAGCCCTGTATTCTGGTTATTTTGACTTCTTAGTAATTCTGTGGCCTTGGGCAAATTATTTCTCCTCATTAGTGAAATAGGGACTTAATAGTACCTACCTCAGTGAGTTGGAAGAACTAAAGCCACCGTTAGCTTTCATCTGGATTATTTCAGTAGTGTTCTAATTGGTTTCCCTGCTTCCATTTGTTCCCCTACAAGCAGCGATGATACTTTTAAGATGTAAATCATCTTTTCAGTTAACAGTTCTGAAGCCAGTTGGATATCTCTGTGGAAAAAACATGTACCTTGACAACCCCCCACCTCCACCAACATATACAAAAACCAAATTCAGGTTTAAGTGTAAAAGATAAACAGTAAAACCACACTGAGATACCTCCTCACGCCAGTCAGAGTGACTAAAATGAGCAAATCAGAGAACTGTAGATGCTGGCAAGGATGTGGAGAAATGGGCACCCTCCTACACTGTTGGTGGGAATGTAAACTGGTGCAGCTTCTCTGGAAAACAGTGTGTAGGTTCCTCAAAAAATTAACAGTAGAACTCCCCTATGACCCANCTTGGGGGGATGAGCACTGGGTGTTATATGAAAACTAACTTGACAATAAACTATTTGTAAAAAAAAAAAAAAACAGTAAAGCGTTTAGAAGAAAGCATAGAAAAAATAAAAATAGATTTGTGACCTTGGAATAGGCAGAGATTTTTTTAAAGAGTACATAAAAAATGGACAAATTAGCTTATGTTAAAATGAATGTTTGTTTATACAAAGACACCATTAAGAGAATGAAAAGGCAGTCTACAGAAGATATGTACCTACCACCTCATGCCGGTCATAGTGGCTAAAATGAACAAATCAGGAGACCATAGATGCTGGCGAGGATGTGGAAAAACGGGCACCCTCTTACACTGTTGGTGGGAATGTAAACTGGTACAGCCCCTCTGGAAAACAGTGTGGAGGTTCCTCAAAAAATTAACAGTAGAACTCCCCTATGACCCAGCAATAGCACTGCTAGGAATTTACCCAAGGGATACAGGAGTGCTGATGCATAGGAGCACATGTACCCCAGTGTTCATAGCAGCACTCTCCACAATCGCCAAAACATGGAAAGAGCCTAAGTGTCTATCAACTGACAAACAGATCAAGAAGATGTGGTTCATCTATACAATGGAATACTACATGGCAGTGAGAAACAATGAAATCTAGCCATGTGTAGCAACATGGATGGAACTCGAGGGTATTATGCTAAGTGAAATAAGTCAGGCAGAGAAAGACAGATACCGTATGTTTTCACTCATGTGGATCAGGAGAAACTTAACAGAGGACCATAGGGGAGGAGAAGGGGGGAAAATAGTCAACAGAGAGGGAGGGAGGCAAACCATGAGAGACTCTTAAATACTGAGAACAAACTGAGGGTTAATGGGGAGTCGTGGAGAGGGAAAAATGGGTCATGGACATTGAGGAGGGCACTTGTTGGGATGAGCACTGGGTGTTATATGGAAACCAACTTGACAATAAACTATATTTTAAAAAAAGGAAAAAAATATTTACAAGACAGTAAAAGATCTTGTTTCAAAAGTACATGAGGAACTCCTACAAATCAACAAGTAAATGACAAACCAATAGGAAAAAAGTAGATAAAATATTTGAATGGCCATTTCATTATAAAATACCCAAGTATCCAGTAAACATAAACTCACTGTGATTTACTCGTAGTAACTTGGTTGCCAAAAGTGTCTCTTAAATCTTCCACTGCATTAATAAATACACTAACAATAAAAGAGCCAATTGTTCCATTAACCTCTTTACTAGTAAGAACTCCAGGAATATTATATAATTTTCTGCACAGTAGTAATTTTACTATTGGAAATTCTGTATCCTGAGAGGTATTCCTTACAACAGGGTAAAATAATGCATGTTTTTAATTTTATCCTTTGTTCTGGTCTCTTCACTGGGAGCAGATAGTGTAATTTTGATTCAATCTTAGCATGATAGTTCTACAAATATAAAAAGTACAGTAACTGAACATCTTTCAAATCCTCTCCTTTCTAGACTGACATCCAGGTTTTTAGCTGATCTGATGTACAGATCCCTCACCATTCAATGGAAATTAGATACATGTTCACTTACTAACAGGTTTTCAGCTGTGTTCAGTTGATGTATATTAACATTATCTACATACAGCTTTCATATATATTTAGCAGAAAACTATAAAACAGTATCCAAAAGTTGTTATTTTTCAGACACCTGAGATAAAATAGACTTAGAGATTAATTTTAATTCATGAAAATAGTTCTTATAAAAAGTAATTTTGAAAGAATTAAAGATGAATGTCTTCTAAATCTCAGGCCTAGAGTATGTATTATTCTGTTTCAAGCATAACCAAATTTCTAAGTCTCTTAGAAATAATTAGCTCCTAATAAATGAAAGGTGAAATAAAAATGTATTTACATTTCAAAATCTCATTTGAATTGGTTAAGTATCATTTTAAAAACCAGCTATCAGCTGGGGCATGTGGATGGCTCAGTTGGTTAGGCGTCTGTCTTCAGCTCAGGTCATGATCTCAGTTTGTGAGTTCGAGCCCCACATCAGGCTCTATACTGACAGCTCAGAGTATAGAACCTGCTTCAGATTCTGTGTGTGTGTGTGTGTGTGTGTGTGTGTCTGCTCGCTCCTCTCCTGCTTGTGCTCTGTCTCTCAAAAACAAATATTAAAAACTTTTTTTTAAAAAAACAAGCTATCAGCTTTCCATCTCAGAAGAAACTTTTTCTCTGTAATGTTTTTAGCCTATGTTAAATTAGTTTTCATTCTCTCTAATTTTAATATCCTTGTGAAAGGAAGAAGTTTGGAAATTTTAATAGGCACAGGAAAGTAGGTTTAAAAACTTACATATTCTTAAATAATATAACAGGCAGCCTCCACACAGATAATTAAAATTATACTTGAAAACTGTACTTTATTAAAAACAGAGCTAATATTAATCTCTTACTTTGTTTCCTTTTCTTCCCAACAGTTGGGGGAAAATCTAGTACTTTTGAAAGTAAAAGTATAGCAGACCTTACCTTGTTGTTTAGCTTTAAGTCTTTATTAGCTGTTAAAATAGTATTTCAGGAAGAGGAATTTGCAAGGTAGAAAAGGCCTATTCAGTATTTCAGCCAGTAATCAGTAATCAGGTGGTGGTATATTGTGGTAAAAGACAAGCACAGCCTTTTATTTATTTTTAACTCTATGATATTTGTTTAAAATGTTAACATAGTCGGGTTACCTGGGTGGCTCAGTCCTTTGAGCTTCAGCTCAGGTCATGATCACACATAAGTTCACATTGGGCTCACTGCTGTCAGCCTGTCAGTGCAGAGCCTACTTCAGATCCTCTGTCCCCCTTTTTCTGCCCCTCCCCCACTTGCACTCTCTCAAAAATAAACATTAAAAAATAAATAAAATGTTAATATAGTCTCCCAGTTCTGTTCTGCCAAGTATATGGTACATAATTTGTTTTGTTTTGTTTGAGTTATAAATTTATTTTTTTTTACAAATAGTTTATTGTCAAATTAGTTTCCACATAACACTCAGTGCTCATCCCCAAAGTGCCCTCCTCCATGCCCAGCCCCCCCGCCCCCCCACATCCATCAGTCCTCAGTTTTTGTCAGCATTCAAGAGTCTCTCATGGTTTGCCTCTCTCCCCTTCCCCCACCATTTCCGCCCTTCTCCCCCTTGTTCCTCCATCAAGTTCCTCCTAATCCTCCTATACATGCAAACATATGATATTTGTTTTTAAAAGCAGTATTTTCTTGGGGTGCCTAGGTGGCTCAGTTGGTTTCAGCTCAGGTCATGATCTCACAGTTTGTTAGTTCAAGCTCTACATTGGGCTCCTTGCTGACAGTGTGAAGCCTGCTTGGGATTCTCTATCTCTCTCTGCCTCTACCCTGCCTGTGGTTTCTCTCCCTTTCTCAAAATAAGTAAACTTTTTTAAAAATGGTATATACTGAGAATGATTTTTATTATCTAATAAATGTGTTTATTTGATTAATAAAGCAATACCTCCAAACCAAAAATGTGTGCTGTTCTTTATTTTACCTCTGTGATCTGCCAGTCATTCTGAGTTGGCATTCCCCTTCAATCCCTGCCATGTTCTTGGTCCAGCAGGGTTTCTGATCCATTATGATGAGGCACAGGAATGGTGTGTGTGTCACAATTGCAAAAGTACAATCGTTTTGTGATTTCATAAGGTCAGATTCCAAGAATAGAAGAGCAGAATCCAAAACCCCCATATATCTTCTGGACTCTTACAAGCAGTCTTGCTTGTAAAGGATCGATCCTCAGAGAGTTCACAGTGTTTTTCCTTTTTATTCCATATGTATATTTTGCAAATTAAATCAGTTTATATAGAACATATTGCTTTATGGTGAGACTGTGAGGCAAATAGACAGCATTAATTAACCTTTTCTCATAAATCTGCATTTTTATGTGTTAGCATTACTTCACCTGAAATATGTGCTTCATCACTAATAGCCAGTAAGTGCTTTTTAATACATGTGCTACAGGGGCACCTGGGTGGCTTAGTCCGTTAAGACATGTACTACAGAGTCCTAATAGGCTCTGAAATTATACTCTGAGTTATTACAGTATTTTCTAGTAACTAGCTTTGTTATTACAAGGATTATTTTGTGTATCTAACAGGTCAGTACATACAAAATTTAGAGTTGTATGATTTTACATCATTTGGCCTGTGTGGCATTTATACGGGAATGAAAATAATCATATTAGTATATATGCCTTAAAGGTGTTTTTAATTATGTGCACCATATCAGTAAGTAATTTTGAGCATACCATCTATGTGTGGAGTGTTAAAATTAATAAACTATACATTTTTATATAATGACAAGGTAGTAACTCTATACAATTATGAGGAAGTTCATATAGCCTCAGTAATTTAGTTGGGAAAGAGAGGGTACAAGTGGGGGAGGGGCAGAGAGAGGAGACAGAGGATCCCAAGCAGGCTCTGCCTGCTGACAACAGAGAGCCTGATATGGGGCTTGAACTCATGAACTGTGAGATTATGACCTGAGCCAAAATCAGATGTCTAACTGACTGAGCCACCCAGGCACTGCTAACCTTAGTAATTTCAAAAATTTTGGAAAACTGGTCAGATTTAGTTATATTGTTACTGATTTTACTTTGGAATGGAGAAAAAGAATTAGCTCTGCCATTGTCATTGTTTGTGTCTCCATCTTTGATATTAACATCAAACTGCAGACCCCAGTGCAGAGCTTGAACCCACAGACCTCTTGGTCATGTCCTGAGCCAGTCAAATGCTTAATTGAGCCACCCAGGTACCCCCTTATAGAAGTCTATTTAAGCAATATGTCTGTGAGAGACTGTTTAGTTAAAATCTATAATATTCGTAAATTTACTTAACATAAACTCTGGTGTATTGAAAAGTGAATAAATAAGAACTTCTCTGCAAGGCTGTTTGCTTCACTGTTTGTCCTGATAACAAAAAATACACTAAATCTCTTTCTCAGTAAGGGAATAGATCAACTGTGGTATTGTTTGTATAATACAGGACATTTTATAGCAGTAAAAATGAATAAACTAGGTGTCTATTATCTGCATGTATCTTAAAAGCATAATACTGCATGGAAAAGCAAGTTTCAAAAGGAATAGATACTGTATAATCCTATCATCTACTTAAATGTATTAAACATACACACCACACAAAATAAATGTTTTAAATACAAACAATAACATATTGTTTGAGTACATTAATATATATTAATAGTTTTGAAATATGCATGGCAATCATATTTACTAACCTTTTGATGATGACCTTGGGGTCTCAGTTAAGATGTGAACTGTATCTACGCTATTATAATTTCTGAGAAAGAGGGAAGAGGAGATGGAGAAATGTTCACTGTGAAACGAATGTGGGAAAACGTTATTCTTGCTACCAAGTACATGGATCACACTGTTGGCTATATAGATGTCTATTCTTTTCCATTCTGTTGAATATTTTTTAGTGTTTCACAGCAGAAAGTAATAAAATGCATGCTATTTTATGAAAGTCTGAATTTGTTAAACTGGAATGATAATAAGCTTTTTAAATTTTATTTGTTGGATTTTGTCTTGTTTCTCATTTGTTCTCTGTACTTCCAAATCACAATATAATTACTACAAATGATCTACAAGTTGGATTGATTGTCAGTAAGTGAGGATTTTTGTATATAGTTATATTCTTTATTTTATAGGAAAAACGTCAGAGAGAGGTTCATTTTCCCTGTACAGCAGAGACACCGGATTACCAGGCTGTCAAGTAAGTTTAATAAATACAAAAGTATAGAGGAGGTAGAAATTTGTCCAGTTTATTTCACTATTATTTGTGCCTTTAATTTGTAACTAAATGTGGTAAAATTTTAGTAACTAAACCTATTATCTTCTCCCTCTGCTAAAAATGGTTTCTCTTCCCCAGTTCACTAGACTTCCTCTATCATCAGAGATTTTCATAACTCACCTCCATTTTAACTGGTAGCAAAGCAACAGTTATCTTCCTATCCCTTTCCAAAATGCTTACCATTTCTGAAAATGACTTTTGCATATTTCCTCATAAAAAGAACAGAGTAGCTGAGATATTACATTATTACATGAAGAACCTACATTTGCTCTGTGTAGCTTTACTGTCCTGTAATGTTAAACTTATTAATGCTCTGAGTATTTTCATTTCATTCCTACACTCTAACCACTTCTTTAAGCTTCCAAAAGTTTCTTTGACTTGGAAATGTTGTTTCAACTCTTCCATATTTCTTTAGAATATTGCATTTTTACTAATGGCCATCTTCTCTGCTTCCCACTCCCCACCCCCTGCCCATATCTTTAGAAAGAATCCTGAATACTCAATTTACCTGTAGATTCCCATCAGAATCAGGCTTAAAAGAAAAAAAAAAGAAAGGAAGAATGAAGAATGTATGAAATTTTTTTTCTGCTATTTATATGCTTTTCATGAGGTCCACCCTAATTTCAGACATGGGCATATAAACCAATTTTAACTCTCATTCTAACAATACTATTCTATTCAATACATATCCTATAATTTTGCCATTTGGAGTCAAAAGACCTAGGTTGAAATCCCATCTTTACAAGTTACTGACCTATGGTCCTAAGATTTAAGGTCATTTAACCTTAAATCCCATGTCTGCACTGATTTCCTCATTTGAGAAACAGTTAGCATTTTGCTTCCCTGAAGGTTAAATTCCATGTACTTGTGAAAGCATTTTGTAAAATAAATGCACATTTAACAATGTTTCCATTCAAATAACCGACAAAACAATTGCTATTTAAATTTTGTATTATTTATTCAAGTCGTTATCTTCACCATCCCATCAGAAAAGGTCATTATTGCTGTTCCTTGAAATATACCTTATTAAATCTCTTGGAGTTCTCACTTGGCTTTGGGAAGTGAGAGAAAATCCTTAGCACAACCCCATTGCAGGCTGATAACTCATAGCTCCAGTGATTCTTTCCCCCTTTATCCTCACTAATCTCTGTGTATAGATTGGAAAGTGTGTGTGTGAGGAGGGAGCATGCATGTAAGCATGCACATTGGTAAATAAATGCTAGAGCAGAGAATGAGTTGAAACAGTGCCCAGTAGTGGCTAAGCCAGCTAGGAGACTTATTATAATATGGTGACTTGCATTGATTTTCTTTGGTATGTTAAATCATCCTTGTATTCCTGAGATAAACTTTAAAATGCTATTTTGAATCCTTAATATTATTCTTAAGAGACCAAAAGGTTTGAGAGCCACTGGTCTAATGTTAACACTATTACAAAACCTGAGGTAAAAAAATTATTCTTAGCTCTTTGAAACTACGGCTGCATCTAATAAATCAGTTAATGTTTATACTAATGAGTTTCCACTTACATTTTTTAAACTCCCTTCGCAAAGGTAGTGCTATTTAGTTACGATCAGTAGTAAGCTCTATTTATATAATTCTATTTTGCATTGATCGATCTTAACAGTTTTTCCAAAGATTAATACGTTTATACCAGATTTAATTCCTTTTTTTTCACATTTTCTATTTTTATTTTAATTCCTGTATAGTTAACATACAGTGATATATTAGTTTCAGGTATACAGCACCAGATTTAATTCTCATATCAGAAAAATATTTATTTTAAACCTAGATGCATAACATTGTAATAACAGTTGCTACCATTTACTGAGAACTGTACTGAGCCAGGCATTGAATTAAAACATCATATTTGGGGTGCCTGGGTGGCTCAGTCAGTTGAGCATCTGATTCTTGGTATCAGGTCAGGCCATGATCCCAGAGTCATGAGATCAAGCCCCATGTTGGGCTCTGGGCCAACCGTGAAGCCTGCTTAGGATTCTCTCTCTCCCTCTACCCCTCTATCCTACTCTTCTAAAAAAATTTAAATGAAAAAAAAATGTAAACATGATCATGTTTAATCCTTACAACAACACCTGTTTTTCAGACTGAAAAATGGATGTTCTCCAGAGGTATTAAGTAATTTGCTCAAAACCATGCATCTAGCAAGTAGAAAAACACTTGCTAAACACATGGTTGATGCTGTTATAATCTCAGATTCCTAGTCTGTGTCTTTACTACCCTTTCATTTAATTTGTTTGATCAAGGAGGGATCTGGGAATTTATATTTTAAGCAAGTGCTAATTCACATGGACTGGAGATTATACTTTGAAAAACCCAGTTCTTCTCTATATGTCAAATATAAACATATAGAGTATTAAAAAAAGGAAGAAGCTATAAGATCACTGCTCAACAATTCTTTTTAACATTTTGGAGAGATCAAGCAGGCCTATGGAAAAGAGAAACAAGGTTACTGGAATGTATGAAATGTAAAATAGAAATATTGCTATGTACAAGAAATTTAAAGGTATTCAAGTGAGGGAAAGATTTGTTGGTAAAGAATTGACAGAAGCAATGTATGAGGCCCAAAGAGGAAGCCCAAAATTCAGCACAGAGGACAGATTTTACTGGAGCAAACACATCCTGAAGACAGGTAAGCTCTTGAAACAAGTGAAAAAGAATTCCTTGCTATGAAAGGAACAGTAACTTTGCTGTTTATTATTGTTACCTAGCTCTGCCTCTGCTGCAGTTGCTAGACAAAATTATAATGGATGGCATCAGCTGATCTGAGGCCTAAATAGTGAACCCAGGATATTCAGGAGTTAAAAAATATCAATCACTACTATTCAAAGAAAAACCTGTGTCCCAAGCAGTATATGTTATCATGGGTCAAAGAAGACAAAAATACAGTAAGAAATTAACTGCCATGTTGTCTTACCTATTCACAAGCGACAAAAACTTTTAACCATGCGATGGTAATAGAAGAAAATACAAACAGTGACTGCAAAATTATATCCAAACACCACTTTGAAACCATTTTTCTTCAGCATATTCCCCAAGGAAACATTTAACTCTGCTATTAATGTACATAAAATGCTGCTGACATTCTGCAAAATTCAGTCTAATTTAATAATGTTTGATGGGCCTTGCTTCATGTTAAGATGATATAATAATATGTTGCTAAATGAGTCTTCTCATATTACCTTCATGGCAGGCCCATAACTGATGAGCCATTAAAAGGAAACTGGTGTAGCAGTATTACTGGAAACAATGATAGATCATTCTGCAATCGAATTTTTTTTAATTGATTCAACACAGAACATAGAAGCCAACATCTTTTTTAACAATAGGGATAATTCTTCACCGTGATGTGAAAAATCCTTTTATCATCACAGCAGTTTTCACTAATGTGAACAAGTATGTATTCAAGGAGTTTGTGTAAGTTTTTCTTCAAGTGTTCAAACCTAGAAGAGGCAGGGTCTTATTTTTTCCAAAGAATATTATTCGGATATTATATGCTTTAGAAAATGACAGCTTTAAAAACTCAGCACTTAATTATTTGGAAATTCTCCCATACCATTTGCTTCTTTAATCCTCTTTTTTCATCATTGCCAGTCTCACTATATACAGCTGTTTGATAATGATAAAATTATAAAAGAGTCAGTGCATCAGGAAGACATAACAATGATAAATGTGTATATACTTAATTACAAAGTTTTAAAACAAGTGAAGCAAAAATTGATAGAATGAAAGAGAAATAAACAAATTCAAAATTGGAGTTAATGGTTTAAATACCTATCTTTCTTAGCAACTGACAAAATACACAAGAACTTCGTTCATTTACTGTCAACTACCTTGACCTCATTGATGTTTATAAAACTCTATTCCCAACAATTGAAGAATATAAATTTCTTTTGAGGGTACATGTTATGTTTAAAAACTTTGAAATCAATACAGTATATTCTCTGACCAGAAGAAAATTAAGTTCGAAGTTAGTAAGATACTTAGAAAAACATCAAATATTTGGAAATTGAACAATCCATGTCTAAATAATCTGTGGTTAAAAACATCACAGGGGAATTTAGAAACTATTTCCAACTAATTATTATGAAATATGATATAACAAAATGTGTTGGTACAGCTAAAACAGTGCATAGGAAAAAAGTATAGCTTTAGATGCTTGTATTCAAAGAGATCTGTAGTAAACAACCTGAGGTTCTGCCCTAAGAAACCAGAAAACCAAGCACAAAATAAGTAGAAGGGGGAAATAATAAAAAAAGAGCAGAAATCAATGTAATATTACAAAAATATTAGAAAAAATAACAAAGCCAGAATTTGGTTATTTGAAAAGATCCATAAACTTAGTAATTCCTAGCTAAGCTGATTAAGAGAAAATGGGAGAGGGCAGAAAGGGAAAGAACACAATTTAACAATATCTGGAATGGAAGGGAGGTTATCATTGTATACTGTATATACATTAAAAAGATAATAAATATTGTGAATAACTACAGTTGACAACTTAGGCTAAAATACATTTTGAGAAATACTTACAAAAGGGACAAGATGAAACAAAGTCTGAATAGCCCTGTATCTCTTAATGAAAATAAATTCATCTCAAAAACCCACAAATAAGTGTTGAGTGCTGGGTGTTCTATAGAAGTGTTAAACCACTGTATTGAAACTAATATAGCACTACATGTGGACTATACTGGAATTAAAATAAAATAAAATTTAAAAAAAGAAAGAAGGGGGATGTAAAAGTTTTGAGAGAGAAAAAACCCACAAAGAAAGCTTGAGGACCATGGTTTCATTGATGAATTCTTTCAAATGTACAGGGAAAAAAATAAAACCAGTCTTACACAAACTATTTTAGAAAACAGAGTAGGAGGGAGCACTTCAATGCTCATTTTATGAGGTAAGTAATAAAACTGCACATGTAAGTTTGACTTAACATTTGAAAATTAGTCAGTTTAGTCAGCCACATTAACAGAATTAAGGAGAAAAACAATGTGATCACTTCCATAGATGTAGAATAGGTATTCATCAAAAATGAAATATTCATGATAAAAGCTCACAACAGACTAAGCATAGAAAGCAGCTTCCTCACGTTGATAAAAGATATACATGAATGATTATATGCAACAGCATACTTAGTAGTGAAACACTATATATCCTTCTACCTCAAACCTCGCCCCCGGAATTAGGAAGAAGGTAATTTTCATCACCTAAATTTTATGCCTTGGCCAGTGTAATAAAGCAAAAAAAAAAAAAAAAGTCCACAAAATTTGGAAAAGAATAAATTAAGCTGAATTTGCAGATGACCGGTTTGTATACAATAGAAGTCCAAAGGAATCCTCCAGAAAACTTGTAGAACTAATAATCCTTTAGCTTTGTCACAGGATACGAAGTCAATCTAAAAACATAATTATATTTCTACACACTACCAATGAACAGTTAGAAAATGAAATTAACAAAAATGTACTATTTATATTTACATCAAAAAACATAAAATACTGAGAGATACACTTAAGAGATTATAAGACTTCAATAATGAAAACTGTAGAATATTACTGGGAGAAATCAAAGAGGATCTAAATAAATAGATGTGCCGTGTTCATAAATTAGAAGACTCATTAACATTTAGATGGCAGTTCCAGGCTTTTTTCTTTTCTTAGACATTGACAAGATTATTTAAAAGTTAATTTGAAAAGGCATAGGATTAAAAAGAGCCAAAACAGTCTTGAAAAAGAAAAGAGGAAGGTCTTACTTTATACCTGACTCCAAGACTTACTGTATAAAGCAATGCTAATCAAGGCAGTGTAGTATTCGTATGAAGATTGACAGATCATGAACAGAATAGAGTCCAGAAAGGCACCCATACCTTCTGTGGCAAATGATATTTGAGAAGAGCACCCCAGCAACTTACGGGGGAAAAAATCTTTTTAACATAAGGGTGCTGGAGCAACTGAATTACTGGTATGAAAAGGGGGAATAAAAGAACTTCAATCCTTACCTTACACTATTATATACAGACAAATTTGAGATAGATCATGGACTTAAATATGAAAGCTAAAATAATAAAGCTGTTAGGGAAAAAGCAGATGTATATCTTTGCCACTTACAAAACAGATTTCATAGGGAACATGTAAAAAGCATAAAACATGAAAGAAAAACTGATGAATGGAACTTAATCAAAGTTAAAAACTTATGCACATCAAGAAAATGAAAAGAGGAGCCACAAATTGGTAGAAGGTATTTGCCACACATATATCTGACTAATACAATGATCTCTGACATCTCAATAATAAAACTAGGAGCAACCCATTTCTTTTAAATGGGTTTAAAAGAAACCCTGTTTCTTTTAAATAGGCAAAACACTTGAGCAGACACTTCACATAAGAAGATACACAAATGGGCAATCAGTACAATAAAAAATTCCATATTATGAGCTTTTAGGCACATTAAAATTAAAACCAGAATGCCACATTAGTACACAGCTACCCAGAATACCTAAATTAAAAAGATGATACATTGTTAGTGGTATTGTAAAATGGTTACTTGACTTTAGAAAACTGGCAGTTTCTTATAAAGTTAAACATGTATCTGCCCCATGACTTAGCAGTTTTACTCTGAGGTATTTATCCAAGATAAGTGAAAACCTTGTTCACAGAAAGCTTTCTTCTCAAAAATGTTCTTAACACTTCTATTCATTATAGCCTTAAACTGGAAATTCAGATGTTCATCAACAGGAGAATGGATAAATGACCTATATTATGTTCATAAACTGAATGTCATTCAGCAATAAAATGGAATGATCTAATGAGCTCAGTAATGTTATGGGGAGTGAAACAAGACAAAATCTCAAAAATACTGTATGGCTCCACTTATATGAATGTCTGTGATAGGCAAAACTATCCTGTGTTGATAAAAGTGAAATCAGTAGGTGCCAATAAGATAAGACAATACTTCTGTAAAGGGTCCCCATCTCTGAGGTGATAAAAATGTGTTGACATGCATTCATCAAAACTGATGGAATAATTCACTTAAGATCTGAACATTTTATATGTAAATAACATCTTAGTTTTTAAAAATGAAATGAGAAATGCCATTCACAGTAGCATTCAAGAAATGGATAGGAATTCTGAGGAATAAATTTTAATAAAAGATCTGTAAAAACCTCAACACTGAAAAAAACTAAACTACTAAACATTGCTTAGAGAAATTTAAAGAGATCCTAGAAAATCAGAGATGAACAGCAAGAGGATATTTTGAAAATGTCATTTCTGGAGCCTGGGTGGTTCAGTCAGTTAAGTGTCCAACTCTTGTTTTTGGCTCAGACCATCATCTCCTGGTTTGTGAGTTCAAGCCCCACATCAGGCTCCACACTGACATCATGGAGCCTGCCTGGGTTTCTCTCTCTCCTTCTCTCTCTGCCCCCCCCCCTTTGCTCTCTCTGTCTCTCAAAATAAATTTTAGAACTTAAAAAAAAGTCATTTCTTCCCAAATTGATCTGTAAATTAAAAACAATCCCAGTTATAACCTAACCAGGATTGTGTGTGTGTGTGTGTGTGTGTGTGTGTGTGTAGGAATTTATCAGCTGATTTAAAAAATTTTTGGAAGAGGACGGTTGTGGTGCCTGGGTGGCTTAGTCGGTAAAGCTTCAGATACTTGATTTCAGCCCAGGTCATGATCTCATGGTTTATGAAATTGGGCTTTGTGCTAACAGCACAGAGCCTGCTTGGGATTCTTTCTCTCCCTCCCTCTCTGACTCTCCCCCTGCTTATACTCTCGTGCTCTCTCCCTCTCTCTCTCTCTCTCTCTCTCTCTCAAAAATAAACATTTTTTAAAAAGCCATCTTAGGAGTGCCTAGGTGGCTCAGTGGTTAAGCATCCGACTTCAGCTCAGGTCATGGTATCTCAGTCCATGAGTTCAAGCGCCATATCCCTGAGAAGTATTTAAGGTGATTTAGTTTATTTCAAGACTGTTTTAATGAAATAGAGTTTTGCACAGATTTTATAGGTTTAACTACAGATCTGTACTCCATAACATAATGTGTTCATTGCATTTTAACATTTCATTCTCCAGATGTTAGCATTTTTGTGTTCTTTATTTTTAATAATAGTTCCTTATTATTTAAGAACTATTTAGCCCTTAATAATTATAGCATCCCAGTTTACAAAAAATCTTTTATAACTTCATTTTGAGCAAACTAAATTCACTACAATGTAAATGCTTCATCTTTTCTCTCCTGCTTCTTTCTTAATGAAGAATATCCAAGAGGGGCTCCTTTCACTTCTTTTTTACTGAAAAATATCTAGGAGGGGCTCCTGAGTGGCTCAGTCAGTCAAGCATCAGACTCTTAAACTCTGGGTTGTGAGTTCAAGCTCCAGGTTGAGGACAAAGCCAACTTTAAAAAAGAAAAAGGAAATAAAAGAAAAATGTCAAGGAAACATATTCACACATTAAACGACTTGATTAAAAGATAAAGAATCAACAAGAATTTGTTTGCTGTACCATATATGAAGAACTGAGCCAGGCAACAGAATAAAAGATTTAGCATCAGACCTCAAGAAGCTCACATTCTAGTTGGGGGAGACCAGCTCTTTACACAGAGAAAATTAATTAAAATGGTAAGATAACCTGTAGTAAATCTCAAGTAAGTGGCACAGGTGTGAGAACTCATAAGAGAGAGAAATTAACATGATTTTGTTACAGGGAAGATTTTACAAAGGAAATATAGAATTCTAAATTCTTGGAGGGGCACCTGGGTGGCTCAGTCCATTAAGTATCTAGCTCTTGATTTCAGCTCATATGATCTCACGGTTCATGGGATTGAGCCCTGGGATCCCGTGTGTGTGTGTGTGTGTGTGTGTGTGTGTGTCCCTTCCCTTTGTGTGCACGTGTGTTCTCTCTCTCTCAAAATAAATGAATAAACTTAAAAAATAAAATAAAATCTTGGAGAATGGGTAAAATTTGACCAAATAGAGAGGAGGACATCTTGGGGAAAGAACATATGGCCAATATAAATAGAGGTAACACTATTCAACACATCTTGTAGCTGCTTCCTTAATTTTCTCCCACCAAAACTATCAGCTTGTGAGGGCAGGGTCAGTGGCTGCTTTTTTGTTGTATTTTCAGCACCTACTCTGTGCCTGATAAATAGAAGGTATCAATGAATATCTTTTGATGAATATATTTTGAATGGAAAAATAAGTAAATGTGTATTCTAGGAATAGTTGTATTTTAGTTTGGCTTGACTTAAATATTTGTTTTTGGGAACAATATGAGGTATTTGAATTATAAGGATGTTGCTTGAATGCGTAACCAGTTTGTATCCTGTAAGGGTTTGGGATTGGACATGTGGCATGTTGAAAAATACAAGTGTTTCTTAGAAAAGTTAAATCCAGGTTCAGGATATGCAAGAGAATTTATGAACTGGAGACAAGGCAACTATTTGAGATGATATTGCTCTAGGCCACATGATCAGTGACATGGGAGGTAGTTAAGACAGATCTTCATTTTCCTCTGACAGCACGTTGCAGGTGTTAAAAAGATAAATTTTTTAAAATATGTAAAGTCATGACTCTCCTGCAGATAAAAAGTGACTATGTATAAGGGCCCTTGGGTGGCTCAGTCAATTAAGAGTCCTACTTCGGCTCAGGTCATGATCTCACGGTTCATGGGTTTGAGCCCCACATCAGGCTCTGTGCTGACAGTTCAGAGCCTTGAGCCTACTTGGGATTTTGTGTCTCCCTTTCTCTGCCCCTCCCTCATTCGTGCTCTCAAAACAGAAGACTCATAAATACAGAGAACGTACTGGTGGTTGCCAGAGGTGAGGGGTGAGTAAAGTAGGTAAAGGAAATTAAGATCTGCAAACTTCCAGTTATAAAATAAATAAGTCATGAAGATGAAAAGTATAGTATAGGAAATACAATCAATAATATTGTAGTAATGTTAAATGGTAACAAATGAAAACTACACTTATGGTGAGCATTGAGTAATATATAGAATTGTCAGATCAGGATGTTGTATATATGAAACTAATATAACATATGTCAACTATACTTCAGTAGCAAACATTTAAAAATAAATTTTAAAGATTATGGAAATTAATGTTCAAATGTAAACAACATTTTTAAATCCCCTTTGGAGCAGAATGCTCCAATGAGAGTGGAGGACAGTTGTTTATCCCTTTACTGGAAAGAATGTTTTTGCAGACTGTAGATAAGAATTATTTTGCATTGCTCTCAGTTATCTACCATTTATAAGTTGTAAAATAGCTCCTATATAGTGAAAATAAGATAACCTAGAAAGCTGTGCTCTGAAGTGGGGATCAGGGAACTATGGCTATCAGCCAAATATTTCCACCCACCCCCCTTTTTTTACAAATGGTTTTATTAGAACATAGCCATTCCCATTCATTTGCATATTGGCTATAACTTCTTTCTTGGTACAAAGATGGAGGTGAATAGTTAAAACAGAGATAATATGGCTCACAAAACTTGAATGCTTTCAGTCTGGCCTTTATAGAACTGACTCTACTCCAGATAATGCATAAGTTTTATCAAAAACACTTTTTTTTTCCCCCCCGACACAGGTATGTGTTTCTGACAATTAAGAGAAGCCAGGGCTTTCATATGTAGCAAATCCTATATTGAGCTACTGTTTCCTCAAGAGGTTTAATTAAAGCTAGTTGTTTTAAGAACAATTTGGATATTTCTTCCTAACAACAAGCCTAATAAGGACCTTTGTCAGACTTTAGCCTTAGACTGAATTATTAGAAACATATTATTTAGACTAAGGACATTGATACTGTATATCTTTCTGAACATACGCATTTCTTTTTTTTTTTTTAATGTTTTATTTATTTTTGAGAGATAGATAGAGACAGCGTGAGCAGGGGAGGGTCAGAGAGAAAGGGAGACACAATCCAAAACAGGCTTCAGGCTCCGAGGTAGCTGTCAGCACAGAGCCCAACACGGGGTTTGACCCAGGGCTCAAACCCACGAACCATGAGATCATAACCTGAGCCAAAGTCAGACATTTAACCAACTGAGCCACCCAGGTGCCCCTGAGCAATTGCATTTCAAAACCAGGTAGAAGTAAACTAAAAATCACTTACAGAGAAGAAATTGCAAATAAAGTAATTTGCAACTCTAGCATATGGAAAGTGATTGAAGGACTGAGGGCTGTTTAGTTTTAAAAAGAAAAGACTTTCATGAGGGTTTTTTTTCCTTTTTAAATATTTGTTTATTTTTGAGAGAGAGAATCCCAAGCAGCCTCCACACTGTCAGCAAGGAGCCCAAGGTGGGAATCGAACCCATGAACCGTGAGATCATGACCTGAGCCAAAACCAAGAGTGAGCTACTTAACTGACTGAGCCACCCAGGCACCATGATCCTGATTTTAACTTAATGTAAGAAGGAATGTTCTCATGGTATAGAGGATGGAATAGTCAACCTTGGTAGATGGTGACTTTCTTCTCACTGGATGTATTCAAGCACAGGCTAGACATTTACTTTACTGAAATTTTTATAATAGAGGGCTTAGAGCATATGTTGTTTGATTGAAATAAAATACCTGAAAATGTTCTTTCAATTCTGTGAGCTCTCTACTAAGAGAGGTGTTGATGGTTCATCTCAGATTAGAGACCAGAAATAACTATTAACGTATATAGTTTTAAACATTTTTTAATGTTTATTTTTGAAGGAGACAGACAGATCATGAGTGGGGGAGGAGCAGAGAGAGAGGGAGACACAGAATCTGAAGCAGGCTCCAGACTCTGAGCTGTCTGCACAGAGCCCAACGTGAGGCTTGAATCCACAAGCCATGAAATCATGACCTGAGCCCAAGTCAGAGGTTTAACTGATTGAGCCACCTAGGTGCCCCAGTGTGTTTTAATTTTTATTCCAGTAGTACTCAGTAGACTAAATATATAAGCATAGACAACAAATGTTTGACTAGATAGGTTATGGAGAATAGTGATAATACATGTATACCTTCCAGGTCACTGCATTAAAGTGAGTCAGATGAATCTTTTGCTTTCCCAGTGCATATAAAGTTATGTTTACACTATACAGTATCATAGGTATGCAGGAGCATTATGTCTAGAAGAACAATGTACACACCTTAATTTCACCCATGAGGTTGGAATCAGCTTCTTCCAAACTCCTCTCCTGTTCATGTTGATAATTTGACCTCTTACTGTGATCACAAATGTTCTTAACAGCATGTAGGATGGTGGATCCTTTCCAGAAGGTTTTCAGTTGATTTTGCACAGATCCATAGAGGAATTACAATCTATGGCAACTCTAACCTTATGACATGGATTTCTTTAATAATAAGATTTGAAAGTCAAAATTACTCTTTGATCCATGGCTGCAGGTGAGAACAGGCATGAAAACAACACTAATGTCATCATACATCTCCATCAGAGCTCTTGGATGACCAGGTTCACTGTCAGTGAGCAATAATATTTTTAAAGGAATCTTTTTTTCTAAGCAGCAGGCCTCAACAGCGGGCTCGAAATACTCTGTAAACTGTGCAACCATGTAAACCATATAAACAGGTAAGCTGTCATCCAGGCTTTCTTGTTCCATTTATAGAGCATAGGCAGAGTATATTTAGCATAATTCTTTTTATATATTTTTTAATGTTTATTTTTTTTGAGAGAGAGACAAAGCATGAGTGGAGGAGGGGCAAAGAGAGAGAGCAGAGGGAGACACAATATCCGAAGCAAGTTCCAGGCTCTGAGCTGTCAGCACAGAGCCCAGCATGGGGCTCCATACTGAACTGCAAGATCATGATGAGCTGAGCCAAAGTCCAAGCTTAACCAAGTGAACCACCCAGGTGCCCCTATTTAGCAATTTTAAGGGCCCTAAGATTTTAATAATGGCAAATGAGTATTAGCTTCAACTGAAAGTCACTAGCTGCATTAGCCCCTAACAAGAGGCTCCTGGCCTGTTCTGTGTAAAGCTTTGAAGTGAGGCATTGACTTTTCCTCTCCAGGTATGAAAGTCCTAGATGGCATCATCTTCTAATAGAAGGCTGTTTCATCTACATTGAAAATTGGTTGCTTAGTGTAAACACCTTCATTTATTGTGTTAGCTAGATCTTCTGGATAACTTTCTGCGGCTTCTTCATCACCACCTGCTACTTCACCTTGCACTTTTATATTATAGAGGTGACTTCTTTCCTTAAACTTTATGAACCAACTTTTGCTAACTTCATAATTTTCTTCTGCAGCCTCCTCAACTCTCTTAGCCTTCATAGAATTGAGGAGAGTTAGGGCTTTGCTTTGTATTATGCAATATTGTAGCTGGTTTGATCTTCTGTTCAGACCACTAAAAACTTTCTCCCTATCAGTGTTAAGGCTTTTTGGCTTTCTTACCATTCATGTGTTCACTGGAGTAGCACTTCTAATTTCCTTAAGAACTTTTTCTTTGTATTCATACCTTGGCTAACTGGTGCAAGTGGCTTAGCTTTCATCCTGTCTCCACATTTGACATGCCCTCCTCGCTAAGCTTAGTCATTTCTAGCTTTTGATTTGAAATGAGAGATTTGTGACTCTTCCTTTCACTTAAACATTTAGAGACCATTGTTGGGTTATTAATTGGTCTAATTTGAATATTGTTGTGTCTCAAGGAAAAAAGTGTCTCAAGGATAGGGAGAGAGACAGGAGAACAACTGATCAGTGGAGCAATCAGAACACATTTACCGATTAAATTCACCCTCTTATATGGACACAGTTCATGGTGCCCCAAAACAATTACAGTATAACCTTAAGAAATACAGTAATGAATAAGCTTGAAACATTGCAAGAATTACCAAAATATAACAGAGACACAAAGGTAGCAAATACTGCTGAAAAAAATGGTACCTGTGGACTTGCTTAACAGAAGATCGCCACAAGCCTGCAATTTGTAAAACGTGCAGTATCTGCAAAGTACAGTAAAACTAGGTATGCCTAAACAAACATAAGGGCTAGCTATCATACATTTATTAGTGCCAGACATTGTGCTAACCACCTTGCAGACATTTCATATGGTCCTTGCAATACTCTATGACAGAAGTGTCGCTATTACTATTGTTGTTTCTCCATTTGACAACAGAGGAACCTGAAGCCTCAGGAATTGTGTAATTTATCCAAGGTTTCATAGCTGGTAAATGGTTAAGGATAGAAGAATTGAAGTAGTGTTGAGATAATAGTTAAAGTAATAGACTGTATGGGCTAGTTTTCAAAAGAAGAAAATGAAGCCGTAATTAAACTTCAGGACTGGAAGAAAAAGGTCAAGATATTAGATATCTTGAGGGATGCCTGGGTGGCACAGTTGGTTAAAGCATTTGACTTTCGGTTCAGGTCACAATCTTTTGGTTTGTGAGTTCTAATCCCTCATTGGGCTCTCTGCTATCAGTGCAGAGCTTGCTTCGGATCCACTGTCTCCCTCTCACTCTACCCCTCCCCTGCTTGCATGTGCACACTCTCGCTCAAAAATAGCCATTTAAAAATAAAAAGATACCTGGGGAGGGGCGGGGGGGGGGGCTGACTGGCTCACTCAGTTAAGCGTCCAACTTCCGTTCAGATCACGATCTTATGGTTCATGAGTTTGAGCCTGCATCGGGCTCTGTGCTGACAGCTTAGAGCCTGGAGCCCACTTCAGACTATATGTCTTCCTCTCTCTCTCTGCCTTTCCTCTACTTGCACTCTGTCTCTCAAAAATAAATTAACATTTAAAAAATTTTTTTAAACAAAAAGATACTGGATAGCTTGAGACAAAAGAACAAGTGCAGTAAGTAGTGAAGAAGTTATGGTGCTGTAGGAATAAGTCACGTCAAGTCAGATATTGGACTTAAAAATTTCAGGACTCAAGTGCTTTCCAGTACCTACAGCATCCTTTTGGCAGATTAGGTGATGGAAGGAGCACCTGGGTGGCCCAGTCAGTAAAGCATCTGACTCTTGACCTCAGGGTGCAGAGTTCAAGCCCTACATTGGGCCTGGAGCCTACTTAAAAAAAAAAAAAAAAGTAGATTAGTTGATGGTGATAGGAGGAATGTTGGAGTCAGGAATGTTAAAAAGACATAAAAGTGCTTTGGATCAGTGTTGAAGCTCTCCAAGAGATGATTCCCTCATGAAGTAGCCTGTGAAGAGGCCATGCCTACTGGTATTTGGTAGGTATTCAGAGTATGTTTGAATCCAAATCCTGTGATCTAGGAAGGAAAATATAGCCAGAGTAATAAACCATCAGCTACCTGCAGAGGGAGCTTCTGAGTTTAGAACATACATAAAATAAATTACTTTGTGAAAGTCTCATCTTAAAGTATTAGGTAGTAGGCAAGTTTACTTTCCTACTTTAGTTAAAAAGCCAGAGAGAAATGATGCAGAAGTTACTTGGCAGGGAAAAAACCTCATTGTTTTTGTTCTCTCCATAAAACTTGCTAATTATACTTTAGGTGGTACTCACTGCTCTTTGGGAACATTGTTTAAAAGTCATTTTAGGGGCACCTGGGTGGTTCAGTCAGTTAAACTTCCGACTCTTGATTTCAGGTCAGGTCATGATCTCATCTTGGTGAGATCAAGACCTGCGTCAGGCCCTGCGCTGACATTCTAGAGTCTGCTTGAGCTTCTCTCTCTCCCTCTCTCTGCCCTGCCCCTGCTCACATTCATGTTTGCATGTTCTCTCTCAAAATAAACATTAAAATAAATAATGAAAGTCAATTTATTCTTTGGGCGCCTGAGTGGCTCAGTTGGTTGAGCATCCAACTTAAGCTCAGGTCATGATCTCGCAGTTTATGAGTCTCGCAGTTTGTGAGTTCAGGCCCCACATTGGACTCACTGCTGTCAGTGCCGAAGCTATCAGCACANCCCCCCCCCCCCCCCGCCCCTCCCCTGCTTGTGCCTTCTCTCTTCCTCAAAAATAAACATTTTTTAAAAGGTCAATTTATTCTTTTGCAAACTGATTTCAGAAGAAAGGGGTACATTAAATAATGGCTAGAGACTAGACACCATCTCAGGGGGAACAAAATGAAAAAAGAGGTGACCATCGCCTGGGCATTACATGATTATAAGCTATTGTTGTCAATTGTAGGGGCTATATAACAAGAACTGAGAGATGGCAGAATAAATGAAGGAGGAACTGCAGAATACTGGAAGTGAAGCTGGGTGAAAGGTATAGGAAGGTTCATTATACTGGAGGTTTTTTTCTATTTTTGTTTGTATTTGAAAATTCCCAAAATAAAAGGTTTAATTTTTAGAAGATGTTCCAATATAGAATGTTTCAGTTCAAAAAGTATTTCATACCTAACTATATGCCTACTACTGTATTGTGTTTTAAGTTGTTCTTAATTGTATTCTTCAAAATGCATGGGACTGGAAAGAGGAGGTACTCATTTACTAGCATTAAAGGGAAAAGGAGTGACTTCTTAGTATCAGAACTCTGCTGAAAATCTTAGGACTCCATAATACGGTTTCCACAAAAGCAAAAGAGAAATGATATTTCTTTATCTCCTGTTCTTTTAATGTTGGTTAGCACCTTACATAGCAGGTTCTTTTTTATTAACAAAAGTAAAGGTTCAAAGGCACACTTTAGCTTTACAGGAAGACTTAAGAGGACACTATTTAACAAGGAAGTTTATAACTTCAGACATTCAGAAAAACTCACTTAGAAAGAAGATGGGCTTAGAGTATGCTCACTACTGACCTCATGAGAGGCTGCTTTCCAAAAATCCCTTATAGCATTTTGGAAGTAGGGACTCTCTTTATGGAAGCCTATAAAAACCTAAAAGAAAGTCATTCTTTTTGCACATTTATAATTATTTAAATACTGGGTGTATTAAAATGGTTTTCATTATAGTTTTTCTTTTTATTCCATAAAGTCTTCCTTTATTGATCTCTATCCCATATTTTCTTCCTAGTCAATAATCTTTTCACTGGCTGATGAAGGATTTGAGAGAAAAGTTCAGAGAAAAAATAGTGAAAATGATATCTTAAAATGGTACAATTTCCCTCTGTTACTGATAATTAAAGGAGATTGGGAAATTCAGACTGCTAAGATTACCATGTTTTACTAATTTAATAGTACATAGGTAGTTTCTTTTCTTAAAGATTGGGCTGATTGCGTTGGCAGCATGCATTTGATGGATGACTGTCATTATCTTCTCAAACCTGCCTGACAGTTTAAGTATAGAAAATGATAATTAAATTTGCAAGAGACCATGTTGAGATTATAAGATTCGGGGCTTGTAAAAGAAGCATAACAGTTGGCTAGTGGTGGTTGGTATGTTTTTATTGACCTGGGGGAAGGAATAGAAACATCTCAGGTTTTCTTTTACTTTGTTTCCCTGTATAGTTCCCCCTCCCCTTCAATTAATGTATTGTCCAAAGTGTTGGTAATGACTTGGAACTATTCAGGTTGCACAAAGCATTTAATGAAATCTTGCCTTAGACAAAACACTAGAGAGGATCATAATTAATGTCTCATTTTCTTCCAGTTGCTATTGATTACTCATTCAAGATCCCTTTGTTCTCAGAATGATAACAACTGTAGTTTGCATCACTATCTAATGAGATTCTCAGGATAGAATTCTTTAACAACATGCTGATAATTGCTAACATATCCCTGGAATTTCAATGTAAATGAATTTGCATCATAATACAATTATTTCACAGTATCTGTATTTTCCAAATTCAAAATTTATTACTCTTTTTTTAAATTACTTGTAAAAAAAAAAACTAACAGAAGACTGATAAAGTATTAAAGCCCTACATGTATATTTTGCCCTGACTGCCCCTTTTCCATCTGAGTTTTTTATTTGGCTGTGAGCAGCTTCTTTGTCACTCTCCACAGGGAAAGTGGATTGTCTTAATCTCAGAAACTTTAAGTGAGTGGATTTACAGCTAACCTGTATTGTGATATTTCTCAATCAAAAACACAATTAGAAATATATTAATACTATACTGATTTTGCTCCTGGAACAATTTTGTTTCTTCATCTCTCAGTGACAAAAGAAATACATAGTACAGTTTAAAGAATTCAACTGAGAAATTTTAATACTTTATGTTCTCTGTTTTATCATGATTGTGTTCTGTACCTTTTTATGTCTTTAATTAGTACACTCCCCTCTCAAAAAAGACAAACCTGAGAACAGCTGTTTGCCTTTGTATGTTAAAACTACATACCATTTCAGGGCTGTAATATAGACATGAAATTAAAGAATTCTGTAGAATGTACACAGCAGAGGTTCTGTGAGTCCATATTAAATATTTTTAAATTTTTATAGTGCATGACTATAACATAAGATACTTTGTATCTTATTTTCCTAGGAAACAAATCAGTGATGAATTAGTGCTCCAAAGTTTTGGTCAGAAAATGAGGCTAACAATTTTTGATATAGGGTTAATTTAACTTATTAATTAATTAATAAGTCCTTATTTAATCTGAAATTATAAATGGATATGAAAGTATATTTTAGTACAGTGTTTGGGCCAAGCCATTTAATGGTAAAAAGCAGTTCTGAGGAACTAAATTTATATTTATCAAGATTTCAGACACTTTCCCTTTTATGGATAAAGAATATCCAAATTACTGCAGTATGGTTCTGAATCCTCTGGGCTACTAAGCCCCACCATTTTCATATAGGATATTCTGATATCCTATTAAAATAACTTTTAGAGTACCTTCCAAGATATTTTAAAAGTTACGTTAATAAATGATGTTGGTCAAACTCACTGCTTTACTTCTCTCCTTTATTTTTTGGTCAGTATCACCATGAAGATTTACACTGAATAGTCTTTTCAAGTTCACATTTTAGAGTCAGGGTTTCTCAGCACATGAAGAAGAAAGAACTTTAATATATATATATTTTTTTCTCCTCATACATTACACATATTATATACATAGGCTACTAAACATCCCATATAAAGAGGATTTTTATTTACAGGCTAGAGGTTTGTCATAGATAATTTAAAATGAAACTTTATTATAGTTTTTATTACAATAATCAGGGCTGTATTAGTGTTTCAGGGATGAACCTTAATTGATTATTCTTAAGTAATTAGATACATTTTTCACAGTTGAGGTTTTAAATGACCATTAAAAAAGATTATTTTCTAAGACTGTGTTAAGCAATTTAGGGCTCTGTCATTTCAGAAAACTAATTCTGCCTTGAATAAGATGGCTTGGCAGAATAAAACTCCTTTGCCTAGTTCTGTATCCTCTGGGATTGTGTATTCTTTTTTGCCTGAGATACCTTCAGGACAAGATCAGTGGCAATCAATAATGCTTCTCATTAGTTTTGAAGAAGGCAGGAAAATCAATAATATGAACTGATATGTAATTTTATTTTAGGGGAAATAAACTAAATAGCTTATTAGTTGTGCTTTAGTGTTACCAAAATGTTTGAAGAATCAAAGAAAAGAAAAATACTTTATTAGTGGTATAATATCAAAATGTTAGGCTTATATAATTTAGCCTGGATTTTTTTTTTTTTAGTCACTTTCCATTAGTTTCATGAGTATTATTTCCTAAATTGCCAAGTCCTTGTGGAGAAAACATTGTCTTAAACTTCTTTTGTATTTCTTCTAGTACTGAACTATTCATTTTAATTAGAATAAAATATCTTCTGTTCTTAAAAAGAAGCAATGTTTCCTATATTTACTTTGCCTAATTATATAGACCACAATACAAATTGAATAGGGAGACATGGTTATTTCTATGATTAGGAAAGCTAAGTGAAGAACATCTTCTGTGGGTTTTTTCTTAGCATTAATATTCACTGTGGAACAGGAATACAGACTGTTTCCTAACCATATCTCCATATTTATCTAAACTAAGGAGAAAGGGTTATCAGCAATGTTATTGGTAACAAGTAACTTTTCTCCTTAAAAAATTTGTTTTTCTTCTTCCTTTCTTCCATGCATGTGTACCAGCATGTGTTCTATAGATAAAACAGCTTTAGGATTATAATCCACAGTGTCATTTACAGGTCACTTAAATGTTTTCAAGTTCATGGTCATATATATGGAATTAGGTTCCTGAACTATTGTAGAAGCCGCCTTCTTATTGAAGAAGGAGACTCTTAAACAGATCTACATTCAAATTAGGGTTCTACTACTTGTTATCTGTTTAACATGTAATTTATATAATAAGAGTGCAGTAAATATTGGCTGATATGGTACACTTGTAAGTATGCTTGTCGATCCTTGATATTTATTCTGATTTTCTCCAGCTTTTTATTTTGAAAAATTACAAACCCACAGAAAAGGTACAAGAATAATAAAGTGAATATCTGTGTGCTCTTAATGAAATTTCATCAGTATTTCACCACGTTTGTGTATACACATTCCTTTCTTTCACGTAGTATGTGTAGGTGTTTGTATGCTACACGTGAGTTTATACACACAAATAAATACACATCTACTGAATCATTTTCAGAATAAGTTGGCATTTTTCTATTTATTCTTGATTTTGTCACGTCACACTGCTTTTTGGATTTAGCCTCTAATTGTCAGCCCTCCCTCTAGGGGCCTGTCCATTCTCTTTCCAATTTCCAACATCTTTTCTTACCATAGCCATTGGGAGTTGAAATTCCGCTTAGATTCAAGGCAGACTAGGTCTCCTTACTTAGGATAAAGAGTTTGTGCCCAGTAAACAGTATATGAAATGTCATTCACCTTATTTTCATTCTTTTGTGGAATGAAAGAAGGAAATTGGAAGGAGATGTAAAACTATCCCTTTTTGCAGATGGTATGATCTTATATATACAGAATCTACAATAAAGCTATTTGAGCTAATAAACAAATCTACTATAGTTGCAAGATTCAAGATTAAAACCTAGTTGTACTTCTATACACTAATAATGAACAAATCAAAATAAAATTAAGCCTCCAAATCCATTTAGCATCCAAAAGAGTGAACTACTGGGGTGCCTGGGTGGCTCAGTCAGTTAAGCGTCTGACTACCGCTCAGGTCATGATCTCATGGTTCATGGGTTCGAGCCCCACTTCGGGCTCTGTGCTAACAGCTCAGAGCCTAGAGCCTGTCTTTGGATTCTGTGTTTCCCTCTTTCTCTGACCCCCCACTACTCATGCTGTCTCTCTTTCTCTCTCAAAAATAAATAAAACATTTTTAAAAATAAAAAAATTTTTTAAAAAGAGTAAAATACCTGGGAATAGGGACAGGCTCCTGGGTGGCTCAGTGGGTTTAACATCTGACTCTTGATTTTGGCTCAGGTCACAATCTCACAGTACATGAGGTCAAGCCCCACGTTGGGCTCCGTGCTATCAGTGCAGAGCCTGCTTGGGATTCTCTTGCTTCCACTCTCTGCCCCTCCTCTACTCACACACTTTCTCTCAAATAAACTTTTAAAAAAATTACGTAGG
Source organism: Crocuta crocuta (assembly GCF_008692635.1). NCBI lineage: Eukaryota > Metazoa > Chordata > Mammalia > Carnivora > Hyaenidae > Crocuta > Crocuta crocuta. The sequence continues at coordinate 16,100,519 of NW_027527920.1, read as the reverse complement.
AATAAATATAACTACAAAGTATAAGATTTATATACTGGAAACTGCAAAGCATTGCTAAAAGAATTACAGAAGACAGAAGTAGATGGAAAAATAGTGTTCATCAGTCAGAATACTTAGTGTTGTTAAGATGACAAAACTTCCCAAAGCAATCTGTAGATTCAGTGCAGTCCCTATCACAATCCTGGTGGCATCTTTTTGCAGAAATGGAGAAGTTGAGGAGCGCCTGGGTGGCTCATTCGGTTAAGCGTCCGACGTCGGCTCAGGCCACGATCTCCCAGTTTGTGGCTTCAAGCCCCGCATCGGGCTCTGTGCTGACAGCTAGTTCAGAGCCTGTAGCCTGCTTCAGATTCTGTATCTCCCTCTCGCTCTGACCCTCCCTTGCTCATGCTCTCTCTCTCAGAAATAAATACAAAAACAATAAAAAATTTTAAAAAAAAAGAAACGGAGAAGTTGATCTTGAGATTTTCTGTGTAATTTCAAAGAACCCCAAATAGAGAAAACAGTAATGAAAAAGAAGAATAAAGTTAGAGGACACACACATTTCATTTTCAAAAGTTAATACAAAGCTACACTATGGAACTGGCATAATGTGGACATACCCAGACAAATGGGATAGAAATGAGAGTCCAGAAATAAACGCAAATATCTGTAAGCAATTGATTTTCAACAAAGGATGCCAAGACCACTGAATGAGGAAATACTGTTCTTTTCAACAAATGGTACTAACACAACTGGATATCCACATTCAAAAGAATGAAGTTGGACCTCTACCTTCTACCATATATAAAAATTAATTCAAAGTGGATCAGTGATCTAGGTATGAGCTAAAACTATATACTCTTAGAAGAAAAAAGAGGGCTGAATCTTCATTTCCTTGACTTTGACAGATTCTTAGATATGACATCAAAAGCATGACAGAAGAAAAAATAAGATAAATTAGACTTCATAAAATTTAAAATTCAGACATTAAAAAGTAAAAAGACAGCCTCCAAAATGGGGCATGCAAATCATATGTCTGGTAAATGTCTAGAATTCAAAACATAATGTATAAGAACTCATTTCTTTTAATGCTTATTTTGAGAGCAAAGCACGCATGTGCATGAACAGGGGAGGGAGAAAGAGAATCTCAAGCTGGTTCTGCAGTCAGCACAGACTGCAACAGGGGACTCGATCTCACGAATTGTGAGATCATGACCTGAGCCAAAACCATGAGTTGCTTGCTTAACTAAGCCACCCAGGTGCCCCAGTGTATAAGAACTCTTACAGTATAACAGTAGAAACACAACCCAATTTAAAAATGGTCAAAGGACTTGAATCGATACGTTTCTAAGACAATACAAAAGGCTATCAAGTCCCTGAAAAGATACTCAACATCATTAATCATTGGGGAAATGCTAATTAAAAACCACAATAAGATACGAGTACATACACACAAGAATAGCTACAATTCAAAAGAAAATTAAAAACTAGTAATAAATGTTGATAAGGATGTAATTAGAATCCTCATACATTGCTGGTGGGAATGTAAAATAGCACAGCCATTGTGGAAAACCGTTTGACCGTTCCTCAAAGAGTTAAGGATGGAATTGCCATATGACTCAGCAATTCCACTCCTAAGTATTACCCAAAAGAATTGAAAACAAGTATTCAAACAAATGCCCATACAGAAGTGTTCATAGTAACACTATTCACACTAATCCAAAGCAAGAAACAACCAAAATGTCCCATCAGTGAATGAATGGATAAACAAATTATGGTATATCTATACAATGGAATATTATTCAGCCCTACAAAGGAATGAAATACTGATACAAACCACGACATGGATGCACTTCAAAACCATGCAAAGTGAGAGAAGCCAGACACAAATGGTCCTATATGATTGCAATTATATGAAATACTCAAAATAGGTAAATTCATAGAGACAGAAATTAGTGATTGCAGAGGCTAGAGGAAGGGAGGAGTGTAAGTAACTGTTTAATGGGTACAGGGTTTCCTTTGGAGGTGATAAAAATGTTCTGGAACTAGATGGTGATGGTCACATTATGAATATATCAGATATCATGAGTTGGAAACTTTGCAGTGGTTAACTTTATGTTATGTGAATTTGAGCCTTTTTTTATCTGAAACATACAAATTATTTAAAATTATTAAATAATATGATAAAGAGAGTTTTTCTTGATTATTAGAATGGAGGCAGGAACTGGGCTACTATGACTTCTGTTACGAAGTTCTATTTCTTTCTGACCAGAGCTGAGGTTTATTTCTTAGTGCCTTTCTGATATTCTGTGACTAAAAGGACAGGTACTAATAGTATGGTGTCGGCAGGTATTAAATAAGGGGTAGGGGGGCAGTATAAGTATCAGAGGAAACATAGCCCTTTTCACATGAAAGCATCCTCTCAACTGTATCTAGCACCTTTTCCAGTTGAAGTCTTTTTCCCTCAGCTACCAGAAAACTTGAAACCAAATTCTGCCAAGTTAACTTCATTTGCTTTATGATAGGGTCACTGGTTTAGTAGGTCAGGGCTGCTGAATCTCTGGGTTTCAGTGAAGCACTTGACAAAGTTTCATATCATTGTAACATACCTTTGGGATCTCAGCCTTGTCCCGTCCTGATGTCTTCTTTTAGTCCCATTTTTATGCCCCATTACTAAAAAGCCTAGCAAATGCATTGGTTAACAGACTCACAATCTAAAACAGATAGAAATGATAAAATATAACAAGATTAATTTTATCAGGTAAATGTTAACTGTTGTACTTGGGATGAAAAAACACAACTGAAAAAGGTAACCATTGGAAGGACAAGACTTAATAGCAACATATGCAATAACGAATAACAGCAGCATGTGATCACTCCTAACCTCTTAATATGAGCTAAACCTCTTAATATGAGCTAGCACAAATGGGTTGTTTAAGTGTAGTGTTGAAAATGACTCCGCACTAATCAGGCCACATCTGGGGCATTGTCGTCCATTCCATTTTACAAGACACTTTGACAAACTGAAAATAAATCCAGAGGTCTTATGTCAGAGATGATGAAGATAACATTCAAACCCCCGTGTCATGAGACACAGTTGAAGAAAACAGGAATGGCTTGTCTTGAAAATATTGGCAGTCTTCAAACAATGAAAACTATACTAAGGAAGAAAAAGGAAAAAGAACAGAATTGACTGCCTTGTATGGTCATGAAAGCATTTAAGCAAAGACTTAGTGGTCATTTTCCAGAAGTATTCTTGATGATTAAAGGGTGAAACATAGTAACTAAAGTGTGTTTCAGCCTTAAGATTGTTTAGATCTCCATAATTACTAGAAATTAGGTAATATGAGGATGAGGAAAGAGAGAACATGTTGGTTTATTTTTTTTTAATGTTTATTTTTGAGAGAGAGAGCGGGGGAAGGGCAGAGAAAGAGAAAGGGAGGCAGAATCCAAAGCAAGCTTGGAGTTGTCGGCACAGAGCAGGACGCAGGGATCAGACTCACAAACCATGAGATCATGATCTGAGCTGAAGTTGGACACTTAACTGACTGAGCCACCCAGGCACCCCGAGAAAATGTAGGTTTAAACAACGTTCTAATAAACCAGTGTTCAAATATTTATTAGATGTGTCTACTTCAAGGCATTGTTGAAGGCACTCGCCTCCTCTGAATAACTCAGAAGTGATGACATTTTCCTATTTGACTTGGTATCAGTGGGAAGATAACTTCTTTCCTTGGCTTTGTTTTATAGTCTAGTCTCCTGAGACAAGACATGGGGCTTGGAAGCCCAGCACAGCTGTCTTCTTCAGGGAAACCGGGGGCGCCGTACTACTCGTTCTCTGCCACAAGTTCCAGGAGAAGACCACTCCATGACTCTGCAGCACTCGGTAAGTGTGTTGTACAACCCACCCTGTCTTAACAGATGTTTCTTTTTTTCTCCCCCCTTAGTCTTTACTTCTGGCTGCACTTTTATTTACAAGAAATTTGGTTTTTTAGGTATCATATTGATATTAGGACTTATTTGCATAAAATAATATATCTATTAGATATTTAATAAACAGTCAATGTGATACTCTTCTTTGGTCATCATAAGAGGAACTAAATAGTGAAAATGAGATGAGTTTTTCCTATTGTAATAAAAATGTTATGTGCTAATATTAACACCTTATTTTTGACTAAGATTAATATAATGCTGAACAGTTTACAAAGTGGTTTTACAGACTTTCTCATCTCATTAGTATAACAGATCTGCTAATCAGTATATTTAACATAAACTGAGGCTCAGGAGGACACTTTCGTATAATTAGTAGGTGGTTTACCCAGGATAAGATTAAGATTTTTCTGACTCCACGTCCAGTATTTTTTTACATATTAGTTGCTTCTACTCCCCAATTTTTAAATAATTGAGATAAAATCGAACATATTAAAATTCACAGCTCAATGATACTTAGTACATTCACAGTGCTGCGAAGCCATCATCTCCCTCTCCCTCCAAAACATCACCTCAGTAGGAACCTCTGCACCTATTAAATTTTGAACCCTCATTTTCTTTAGCTTCCTTCTTTTATGTTTTATACATAGCCTAACAAGGCCAGTCTGTTTTGTGTTGCTGCTTTTTCAGCAAGCCTCAGGTATACTCTGACACCTTATTCAAGCAGTATTTAAATGTTAGAATTTTTGGTAATTCCTACCAAGGAATCCTTTATACAAGAAACCCGAAGTTGCACAGGATGTTTATATCAAAGATATGGCAGCTTTTGAAATAAATATAGCTCACTGAAAGAAATTATGCCATAGTTATGTATTCCACAAATATTTGTTGACTGCTTCCAATTCATAAATCTACCTTCTGTCAAACCTCGAGGTTTCCAAAATAGCCCTAGTCCATGGGTCTAGAGTATGCTTGAAGGTACACAATAGCAAAGATGGTCATGTTTAGAATAGAAAGCTCTGACTAGACTGTGCCTACCTCTCAGCATTATGGGTGATTTAATATATGTACTGATAAAGTAAGCCCAGATGATTTAGACCAGTATATTGTTTGTTACTGAAGAAATAATAAATTGTAAAGCATCTTTCCTCTGTCTTTATTACCTTTATTTCCTCAAATGAGTTAGGGTAAGAACACTCATATAAGTCTGGATGTGTAAGTGTCACTCTAGAGAAATATCTTCTTAGTATGCTATGTGAGCAAATACAATTACAAAAAGCACTAATATGGACCAATATACTATTACTTAAGCACCTCAGCCAAGGCTTGGTACCCAGAGAGGCCCACTCATTTCCTAGGTGAATAACATTTAGTGGATTATCATTCCATTCTTCATTGTTATTTCTCACTCAGCCACTCACTGTTTCTTGGCATTGCAGTTACTCATAAAATCTCAGAGTTGAAAGGACTTCAGAGATCATCTACACCTACCTTAGCATCTTCTGAAGCTATTTAGATGCTTTAGAAAATCAACATTTTGCAAAACAGCATCTAGCTATTTAATTTATAAACATTTTGCCATAGAATTTAATATAAACTAATAATAACAGCTAAAATGTATTGTCACTCTCTGTTACACACTGCCCTGAACACCTTTCATGTATTATCTCTATTACAATAACTCTAAAAGGTGTTACCCCTTTTTACATCTTATGCAGTTCAAGTTCAGAGAGAGTAAAAGTAACTTGCCCAAGTTTACATAGCTGCTATATGATGCAGCTGAAATTTGAATCCAGCCAGCTTACTCAAACTGTTATACTTTGCAACCCCTCAGAAGTGAACTATGAATCCCAAACATGATTTTAAATGTGACATTATATATGTAATTGTGTAGTGACAGCCAACAATGAGATAAAAATATGAAAGAAAAATTTCTGAGCCACCTGGGTGGCTCAGTCAGTTAAGCATCAGACTTCGGCTCAGGTCATGAGGTCACAGTGGGTTCGAGCCCCATGTTGGTCTCTGTGCTGATAGCTCGGAGTCTGGAGCCTGCTTTGGATTCTGTGTTTCTGTCTCTCTGCCTGCCTCTCTCTCTCTCTGTCTCTCTCTCTCTCTCTCTCTCTCAAAAATAAATGGTAAAAAAATATTTTTTTTAATTTGTTATCACATTGGAGGAAAAAACTGTCCTACACTAAATAGCAACATCTTTTAGTAGTAATTAATCCAAAATACATTGATGAGAGCTCCACACTGACAGGAGCAGTTCAGTTGACTTTCTTGGCATAGAGTATGAGTTTTGCTCAAAGGATGCTGTATTTATGAGTTGTAAAGAGTTGGGTTCTAGAAAAGCCTCACAAAGAAGAAAAAATTTGCTTCTAAGTTTTATAAATATAGAGTTTGCCAGATGTTGTTTATCTTTGGCACTTTTGTTTTAAGGAAATATAGGCTGCCTCTTGGTGGAGGGACTTAAATGATAATGAATGCTTTTCCCCCCTTTTTATTGTATAAAATTTTTCCACATGCTACACATGCTTATACAGTTGCTTTCTTAGCTTTGCAGCTTCCTGGCATAGTCACTATAAAGAGTCCCAGCCCTAATTTAAATGAATTTCATTCTTTCTTAAACAACCATGTGTCTTATTATATCATATAATTTATGACTCAGGAAAATATCTGCCTGTTTAATTCTCATTTTTACAGTTTGCAAAAATAGTTTACTTTACATTAGCCTTCTTAATAGTGAACACTTATGAAAAATCCTGAGTTTCATCCATTATTTGTGTAAGATTGAAAAGCTGCACTTAATACCTTTTTTTAATAATAAATAAAATGGACAAGTTTTAAATGTTAAGTTTTAGAGATATGTAAAATTGAAATACCAAGTGAGGCTGGTTGGCTATCTGTGAAAATACTCATGTTTTCATTTATGTCAATAAATTACTTAAGTCTTATAAAGAAATATACTTTCTCTAGTTATTTTTTGGAAATATATATAAACAGCCAAGGATAAATGACACAATCAGTGCTTAATTTGCAGTTTTAACCACACACTGTTTGTGGAGGTTTTTTTTAATGCTTATTTATTTTTGAGAGAGGAGGAGAGACAAACAGTGAAGAGGGGGTGGGGCAGAGAGAGAGGGAAATACAGAATCTGAAGCATGCTCCTGGCTCAGAGCTGTCACTGCAGGGCTGGACCCGTGGCTCGAACTCACGAACCCTAAGATCATGACCTGAGCCAAAGTCGGAGGCTTAACTGACTGAGCCAGCCAGGTGCCCCAACCATACATTGTTAACAGTAAATGTTCTTACAGAATCCTGGATGACATTGTATATGACAGTGCCTGTATGTAATAGTTTATATAGCATTTCTCTGACATAATGACAACCATAATTTTTTATTTATTAAATTTTATTTCAAATGTTTAACATAGTTGTAGCATAGCATTAACTTTAATAACTGCTGAATATCAAGTTTTTAAACCTAACTGTTAATATGATGTGGACACTAAATTTGTTAAACAGTTGTACTTTTAAAGAGCCCCTCTGCAAATGACAGTGTCTAGTGTGGAGCCTGGCACATAAATGGGTACCTAAGAAATGTTAATTCTCTTCCCTCACACAGGGTTATTGCTTTGTTTGTTTTTTGTTTTACTTTGTTTGCTTTCATCCCCCTAAACTTATGGGAATATGTATTTCAGAATGTATCACTTCATTAGGAGAATTGTTTTGCCCGAGAACCAGTTAGAAAGAATGAGGCCCTCATTCCTATATTCCCTTGCTTACTCCTAAATATTGGAAGACCAGAAAAGCGCTAGAAGGGGAAAAACTCTTTTCTATTCAACTGAATTCTAATGTTTTCTAATATAAATGCTGACAAAATACATTGTTTTCCATATGCAGATCCTTTGCAAGCAAAGAAAGTCAGAAAGGTGCCTCCTGGTTTGCCTTCTTCAGTAAGTACCCATTTTTTTGACTTTGTGGTAAACAACTGATTTCAGCTATTCAGTATTTGCTGGCTATAGGGATATATTCGATTGGTGTCAGCAGGCACACTTCACATAGTAACTGTTCACTGTTGAACGGAATCATTGATTGAGATAAATCTACATTTAATGTTAGGTTTTTAGATTTCTCTGCAGTAATTTGTAGCTTACTCATATGCTGTTACTCTGTGTCCCTGTCATTTGAATTCCCCTCTTGGGAAGAGGACTAGGCCGGTAGCTGTCAAAGAAGATCTCCTGTACAGGTCTTTTGATGTTTAATTAGTCATTATGTTGCTGAACAGGAGGACAGACAGAGATTAATAGCTGAGAATCTTAGAAATTTACATTTGTAATAATCCCAGTGGAGCTAAAGACATTAAGATTCGGAGGACATGTTCGGCTCAGCTTGCCTCAGTAGGACTGAAGTTATTAATATGCATAAATCACCAAGTCAGATGTTCATTGTGAAGCCCTTGTGGATTTTAAAGCCTTCATTAAGCCTTTCCTAACTTCAGCCTAGCATCAGGAAAGCTTTCAAGCAACTAGTTTGTTGATCCCTCTTTGCTCAAAAAATGTATCCTTTGAGAATAAAGAGCTTTCATGAAGGAGGTTGGAAAGGTTTGGTGAACAATCGTTAATGGTGGTGATAATCTAATACTGTAGGGGTGTTTGTGCTATTAAATATACTTTATTCTAAAGAGTAAAGTATTTGTAAATGAACCTACATCATAAATCCACCTACATTTAAAAAATCCCTGGTGTGAGAAAGGAAATCTTTTTTCCTCTCTCCCTTTGCTTAGAACAAATGGGGAATGGGGCTTTTGGACTGAGGCCCCATGCCTTGTAGGGTACATCTCTTTGTTGTGTAAATGGATGTTGGGCTTTTATTTGGCAGTACTTAACACATGGGCGCAGGTGCTGCTGGATGAGTCACAGCTCATCGAAGTATACACTGAATGGAATATCCGGCTTGGCAAGTAGTAATCTAGAAGGAGCAGCATGGGTCTGAGCTCTATTTTTTATTAAGGCTGAAGTAGAGATATCATCTTTTTGGTTGTTTGCCTGCCTTCTTTCCTGTGTTCTTCCCCTGCCTTCTCTTCCGTATGATACATGAAAACTCAAATTTGAAATCCTCTTTGAAACTCAGTTCCAGATGGACTGAGTTTTATGCAGCCTAGGGCAGCTGTGCTCTGAACCTGCAGCCTACCTGGAAGGTTGGATTGCAGCTGCAGGCATTCTTAAAAGCTTTTGCTTGCATAAGCACTTGGGCCCACTAGAGGCTGAATAGCTGCTTGATAAACAAAATGAACACAATGCCTCAAATCATTATTCCCGAAGACAGGAATTTTTTTTCAATAACAGCTAAAAATAGTTGGGCAATTTACATTTTAACAGTTGTATGCTGTGCAGGGGTAGGTGGTTCAGCAGTATAACAGATGATTTCTGCTAGATTAACAGAAATCATATTTAAAACTGACAGAACTGCTAAAACATGTTAACTGTACGATTTTCTTGTTATTTATTGCTATAATTCTATGAAAGTAATAAAAGTTAAATTACATGTTAATACTTAGAACTACACAGGTGAAAAAAAATACAAGGTTTGAAAATGGAAAATTCTCTCATTTCTTCTTAGGCTGACATTGATTTTAAGAAACAGTATTTTCATTGTTTTTTCATATTGAAAACAAAAAGGGCAATATAGAACATCCTGGAAAAAGAATAGACACTGGAGGAAACCAGTATTCTTTCCAGTCCTAATTATAGCAGCATTCACTACTTGGAGGTAATTCTCTGTATTGTTTCATGTGTCAGACCCAGCCACAGGGAAATGAAAACCACTGAATTCTGAACTTCAATTACTTTGAGAACCATTAGAAAATTTTATAAGCCAAGCCCACTTGTGTATTGTGTTAATAACTACCTTACTTGGGATTTACTAGGTATTTGTACAGAACAGAATAGAATTCAGTGTTTTCAATTTTATATTTAACATCTGCATCAAACATACACTACTCAGAACCATGATGAAAATAGGTTATTTTTGTAATGTTTTATTTATTTCTGAGAGAGAGAGTATGTGAGCAGGGGAGGGTCAGAGAGAGAGGGAGACACAGAATCTGAAACAGGCTCCAGGCTCTGAGCTAGCTCTCAACATAGAGCCTGACGCAGGGCTCGAACCCATGAACTGTGAGATCATGACTGGAGCCAAAGCCAGACACTCAACCGACTGACCCACCCAGGCGCCCCTGAAAATAGTTTTTAAACATATTGAATGTCATTAAGGATATATAAAGAATAAATGCATTTTAATTCATTGAAAGTATGTTAAATACTATGTTGAAATCTTAAGTTTTTTAAAGAAAATTTTTTTAACTTTAGAAATAGATACTCCAACTTCGGCTCAGGTCATGACCTCACGGTTCTGAGTTCAGGCTCCACGTTGGGCTCTGTGCTGACAGCTCAGAGCCTGGAGTCCACCTCAGATTCTGTGTTTCCCCCTCTCTGCCCTCCCCTGCTCTCTCTCTCCCTCCCTCTCTCTCTCTCTCTCTCTCTCTCTCTCTCTCAAAAGTAAACATTAAAAAAAATTTTTAAAGATACTTTGATAAATATTCCCAAAATAATGAACTTCTGGGAATACTTATGGTTACCCTCTACCTTTTCAGTATATAAAGCAAATGAGAATTTAAAGTCACAGCTTTCTATTGGAATCCTTTTATTGAAATACATGTAATTTATAGATCTTTAACAATTTTAATTGTAAAAAGGTATAAAAATGAAAGTGGACTGTGTATATTTTATTTCATGATCATTTGAGTATCATACTTCCTAAACCAAACTAGAAACTTGGCAGTAACATCTTAGATTTCACAGTTTGCTGTTTATCCAAAATATCTTTAATCATCATGAAAATACATGTTATCCTTTTACTAAAGAAACAATAGAAGAGCTAGGATAATATTGTACTGTTCATACTGCTACAGAAAACCAGAGGCAGGTTTATTTAACATGCAAAACATTAATAATCTATATAGTTGACCAAAGAGCATTAGCCTTTTCCTTTTGTAAGCCATGATATAAATTTAGGTTTCGTAAGCACAAACCTCAGCTCTGCAGAGACAACTGAATGGTAATTCCTGTCTGTGGATTAAGGTCCAGTAAGTGTGTGCTGGCAACATTAAAGCAGCATGATTAGTACGGTTAAGAGACTGATCTGCTCAAATCTGCTGGCTCATTTAGTGATTGTTTGTATGACCCGGTTAGTCCTTAGAAAATTTGAAGTGGGAAATCTGAACTTCCTTACAGGTCTAAAAATGCTAAGTATTTATGATTTAAAACTGATATGCCCAATACATAACCAAAAAGCACAGTGGGCATAGTTTTCTTCCTACTGATAAAAAAAATATGTATATCCTTAAGCACATTGAATTTTCCACTTGCTTTTCCAGATAGATTAAAATAGTGGACAAAGTAAACCTGTAGCAATAACATTGGAATGCTGCTTAGATATTGAAAAGTCTAACATAGACACACACCATCATTACCTTCAGGGAACATACCATATAGCATGAGAAACAAGCATTCAGTGAATTAATTATATTGCAGTGAGGCAGGTATAGGTATAGGCAGGTATACCAAAGACTCTAGAAACGTAGGGTGAGTAGAATTAACCCTGCCTTGGGAATTATTAATGACCTCAGGAGTTGACATTTGAGCTGTGTTTGGAAAGATGAGTAGCGATTCTTCTGTTAGAGAAGAGGGAGAATGAAAGGACAGGTAAAAGGCATAGACATGAAAAAATAAACACATGCTCAGGACACATCCAGAAGTACAGCATTACTGGATTCCACACTAAATACAACTTTTGTGCTTTTCCTATGGCAGACCTACTTTGCCACTCCAGAGGAGGATTGGGGAACGTATAAAATCAGTTCTGATATGAAAAGGTATAAACTGTCATAGCAGTCTACCCTGGATAAAGTCCTAAAGTATCCTGGCCAATTAATAATAAGTGGCATTTGAATTGTTAAGGTTTTTCTGGGAAACTTTTAGAGGCATGGGACTTTGACTTTGTGGGGTGTTTTCCTCCTTTTTTAGGGCTCCTGAACCTCCTCTCCCTTTCTCTAGCCCCCAACTTTGTTCCTATATGTATACCACTCGTTTTCTTTTTATCTCTGTCAGATTTGTACTAAGATATAATATTTAAGGAAATTTTGAAGAACTGGATAGTGATAGGGGGCAATTGTGGTTTTATCCTAGTAATTTTTGGAAAAAAAAACGAAACATTTGTAGTGTATTTGTTAACATCCCTTACAGCCTCACTGTCCGTCTGTTAGAGAGGTGCAGGACTTACATGTATGAAAATCTCTATTAACCATTATCCGTATTATCGTAATCTCTAATCTTTGCAACACACACCTCTTTAAGATAACTAAATATACTCTTCTTAAAAATGAGGAAATTGAGACTCAGATATTAAGTAACTTGCCCAAGATCACACATGAAGCCAAGATTACAACCTAATTTAATATCAAAGACATTTTCTGTTTATTATGAATGTTAAAACATATTACATATCTTGGTTTACTCATAAAACATCCTGTTCAGTATATTCAATTCAAACCATAGTTTATTCTGTCAATTACATTTTTGTTGGTCAAATTTATTTTTAATTGCATTTGTTCTTTTAAGAACCTATCAGCATCTGAAAGGATGATGTAAAAAAGGGCAGACTTTCCAGTCCAGCAGATAATGGGTTTTATCTGGCCTCGGCTGCTTTTTATTTTAAAACCTTGGAGAACTTGCTTTTAAGTTTTCTAAAACAGTAGGTTCTATTTGTAAAAAAGGAGATAATGCCTGTCTAAAATGTTAGTGTGTAGGTATCCTATGCCTAACATGTGTCTATCATATAATAGACACTCAATAAAGGTTATTTTTTCTAGTTCCTACCAGTAGAGCCTGAAATTTGAAGAACTTTAGGATTTCATTTTTACCAAATTTTGCTGAAAAGCATAAGTAAGGGTTTAAAAACATAAGGAAGGATAAAAGTTAGACTAAAAGATAAAAAATATTATGTTTCCTAGACTTGCATTTGTAATGTATATGCTTGACACATGAGTGGTAAATTTTAACTGCTCTTGTTGTTTAGAAAGCATTTATTTTCAGAAAAGGAACCTCCAAAAGGAAATAAAATATGACAAACCAAATTCTGCTACCTAGAATTCATACTAGTTATTTTTGTTTTCTGAATTATCAGAAACCTATCCCATTTTTATCATTTGTTTAACATGTTTATGTCCCTCTGAAGCACTTCTCAGATGTAATTTCTTTGTTCTTTATTCTTTATTTTTTAATTTAGTGTTAGTATTTTCAGACATAGAGCCTTTTTTTAATATACTGCAGAAGATGCAGAATTCTGAAATGAGAAGCACTTTCAAGATTTATATCACCAGAAAAAATTCGAATGTCATTTTTTAGATCCAGATTCTTCCTACAGTTTTGTTCCTGTTCAGTAGCATATAAAAACATCTTTTGAACATCATATTTTAATATCTTTTTTAACATGGCATGTATTCATTATTCATTTTGACTATAACTGGCTTACAGTCCCTTATATAGGCTGATGACACAGTCTGTTTCTTAATCAAATGCTATGCTGTTCTGTGTCCTTTATTTTTGAGTGTGTATATATTTTCCCCACAAAAGCTATTACCATTTATCACATAATTTCTTTGCTCTTTAGTTAAACTCTCAAAGTGTATTTTACCACCCCAGGCAGGCATTAAAAAAAAATTTTTTTTTGCTGACTCTTACCCCCATAAGGAACTTGGATTCTGAGATAAATCAAAGCAGCTTAGAATCCACTTTTTCTTATTTTGCTGTGGATAGGCTGAGTTCCGTTGCCTTTCATTTGATAATTGGCTGTAGTTCAGGAAACTATGCCTTCTTTCTCCCAAAATGTTTATGGGATTTTATGTTGTTAGAAATGGCTTTTTAGAAATTAAGGTTAATCTTGAGTTATTTTTAGTAGTAAATATGAAATTTCAGAGGCAGACTTTGAGATGACTGCAGATATCCACATATTCCCAAACCACAATGGCCACTAAACATGACCAATGATCTAGCATTTTCATGTATATACTAAATAAAATTAGAGTATTAAATGGAGATGATCAGAGTATAAAATCTCCAAGGTGGCTAAATTGAAGATTTTTTTAAATAGGAAAGAGAGGACAAATACAAGTTTCTATATTTATGCAGGAATATAAAATGGTAAATATGAGTAACTTGGAAAACTATCATCTAAAAGATTACTAGCAAGCTGAGCCACTTAGGAAAAGGTCAAGGGTTAGAACCATAGAGAAACTGTTCTCTCCAGTTTATCCACGAAAATAGCAAGCAAGATGAGCAACAAGTAGAATACTCTCAAAGGGAGTGTCCTATGCAAGTCACTAGGAAGCTAAAATAACAGAGTGATTACAGAAATTATAATTATAGGGCTTTTTATAGGACTTTAATACTAGCAGGAATCCTAGTGCTTCTGGAACAACAGTATTTACACGCAGCACCAGCTTCAGCTTAGCTTCATGAGTGAGCCCTCCAGTTCTTGAACTTGAGTGGAATATGTATTAGCTTAGCTCCTTTGGCAGACAAGCCTAGAGGGCACCCAGCAACTGTAGGTACTTAAGAGTTTCTTATTTCTGGCCATTAAGTAAATGGTCTCTATTTGAAGTCCACTGCAATATAAAATTTCCAAAGTGGCCGATTCTTTCTCTGCCTTTATAGGTCAGACTAACAGACATATCTTAGTGTATAAAGGGAATGGTTCTATAATCCATTCCAGACTTATATTCAGTTTGGTCATTGAACAAAAGATTTTCTTCATACATTAATATGCTGATAGTAACTACTGTTCAGAACAGTGTCGATAATAGGCTTTTATTCCATAGTTTTAAGATGTTCATTTTTGTAAGGAGCCAGTAATGTCTTTGATCTTATTTTAAGTCAAAGCACAGAAGGAAAAGTAACCAGTGAGTAAGTACTGTATATCCAGTTGTTTGTACTAATGTGGTTGTACAACCATGATGATATTTGTTATTTTCTGACCTCTCCTCTATTTTTTAAAAAAGAAAGAACATCTGAATTTCAGAGCTGGCTTTTAAGGTTTATTGAACTCTTCAGTTGCTGATATTTCAGATCTTTAAGACTTCACAAAGCAGACATAGGATAAGACCCAATGTGTGTTTGTGTGTGTAACTTGTCTGGTTTTTAAAGGATATGTGGTGGTTGAATTCTGTGAATACTTTGAGTTTAAGCCCAATGTTAAGGTATTCTACATCGATATAATCATCAAAGGGTTTTGCTGCTGTTGTTTAAATATAATGCAGTTGAGGATTATTTTTGCAAGTATAAGAAAGAAGGAATAAATTAAGAAGTTCTAAGTTTTATCACTGGGGATGTTTGAGACTGGATTTCATTCTAAGTTAAGGAAAACAGTTACATCCTAAGTAATTTGGTGACATGAAATTTGCTATATCTGATACTCCTTTGTTTAACCAGTAGTGATTTCACTTTGAAAAGTCACTTATTATCCTTGTATAATATCTAATTTCAAGGACTTTAATGTATGCTATATAGATAAGTACATAGTTAGACTTTTAAGCATTTTAAAAAGCCCTGCTGGGGCACCTGGGTGGCTCAGTCGGTTAAGCGTCCGACTTCGCCTCAGGTCATGATCTCACGGTTCATGGGTTGGAGCCCTGTGTCGGGCTCTGTGTTGATAGCTAGCTCAGAGCCTGGAGCCTGTTTCAGATTCTGTTATCTCCCTCTCTCTCTCTGACCCTCCTCTGCTCACACTGCCTCTCCCTCTCTCTCTATCTCAGAAATAAATAAAAACAAACAAAAAAATAATAATAAAATAAAAGTACTGCTAATCCAGAGGTAGTTTCTAATTTCTCCTTTGTGTTTTTTTAAATTTTTAAATTTTTAAAATTTATTTTTGAGAGAGAGAGACAGCGTGAGCAGGGGAAGGTCAGAGAGAGAGGGAGACACAGAATCCGAAACAGGCTCCAGGCTCTGAGCTAGCTGCCAGCACAGAGCCCGACGCAGGTCTCAAACCCACGAACTGTAAGATCATGACCTGGGCCGAAGTCGGATGCTTAACTGACTGAGCCACCCAGGCGCCCCTCTTTTGTGTTTTTATCAAATAGATTTCAAACAAATTATAATGCATTGGCCATTTAAAGTTTTTTGTCTTTTTTTTTTTTAATGTATGTTTATTTTGAGAGAGAGAGAGCACGAGTGGCTTAGGAACAGAGAGAGAGGATTCCCAAGCTGGCTGCGTGCCATCAGCGCAGAACACTAACATGATGCTCAAACCCATGAAACGTGAGATCATGGCCTGAGCAGAAATCAAGAGTCAGACACTTAACTGACTGAGCCACGCAGGTGCCCAAAGATTTTGTCTTTTATCTTCTGTAATCATTTGAATACATATCTGTAATATGTATTAAATCCAACATATCCATAACATGCCAACATTTTATTAGTGTTCAAAAATAGTTTGATTCTAGAAATTATAGGGGTGCCTGGGTGGCTCATTCATTTAGGCATCTGACCTCGGCTCAGATCATGTTCTCGCAGTCCGTGGGTTTGAGCTCCGTGTCAGGCTCTGTGCTGACAGCTCAGAGCCTGGAGCCTGTTTCAGATTCAGTGTCTCCCTCTCTCTCTGCCCCTCTCTAGCTAATACTCTGTCTCAAAAATAAGTAAACGTTAAAAAAAATTTTTTTAAGAAATTATTTTTCTGGAAAGTTTGCTAGAACTTGTTTACCTTTTTGTTAATAACCAAAATTTCTACTCTTCCTCAGTGTGCTTGACCAGGAGTCAGCAAACTTTTTGTTTTTTTGTGTAAAGGGTTGTGTAGTAAATGTGTTTGGCTTTGTGGGCCAGATGTTCTCTGTAACAACTGTTCATCTTTGCTACCAGAGCATGAAAGAAGCCCCAGATCATACATAAATGAATGGACATGGCTGTGTTTCAGTACAACTTTATTTGTAAAAATCAAACAGTGGGCTATGTTTGGCCCACAGCCATAATTTGCCAATTCCTGCATTAGGCAACACAAGTTATAGGCTTAAAGCAGATACTTGTTATTTTCATAATGTAGTTCCTGTGAAAAACAGACCCAAAGTGAAATAAAATTAGATACTTTTTAGGCCTGTTCCCTGGTTATTTGTGGGGGTTTTTTTAATAGTCATTACCTGATATTCATTAGTCCCTTCTTCATTTTCTTAAGGCTCCAAGCACTGGGCCAGAGTTTATTGTATTAGCAGAAACTTTCCAGAACCTGTATTCTGACTGTGATAATGGAAGAGCCTTAATGTATAAAGTAGATGATACAGTGTCATAATTTTTCTAGATTTAAATGTCACATTTGGTAATATGCAGGAGAGTTTATGACTTCAAAAGTAAGCCCATGAATCAATATATTAGTAAATGATTATTTGAAACAGTTGTGTGTAAAGTATTTAAATAATTTTATTTTGATATAAGCAGTCCTACAATAATATTTTACTTAAACTTATATATATGTATGTGCCCAATCATCATCTTTTGTTCTGGTCCAACTTTCTCATAGAACCAAAAGCTGAAAGATTGTTTCTAGCAGCTTGAGAATGAATTGCAACCAAAATGTGATTGTGAAACTGATTCCATTGCAACATAAGCACTCTATAAACGTGAAAGCTTCATATAAAACTTAAGAGAATCTTCTGTCTCATGACTAGAAAAATCATTTTCTCAATTGATGTTAATCTCTAAATTTATGTGAATATTTATGGATCTTAATATTTCCATTTTTAGTTTTATGATGGCTAGTATTAATAAGAAATAAGTATTAAAACCCTTGTCAAGTTTTCTGACTTCTTTTTAATAATTTTTTAAACTATAAAACTTGATATTATTTGAAATCAAATTATTTTTTCAACATCACCTAAGATATTTATATTTTAAAACCCAGTATTGTTTGAGATAATCTTTTTTTTAAGAAATTACCTAGAAACTTTTTTAAGAATTTTTAAGTTTATTTATTTTAATGGGGGTTGGGGGGGGGTGCTAGAGGGACAGAGAGACAGGGAGACAGAGAATCCCAAGCAGGCTTTGCTGTCAGCACAGAGCCTCACATGGGGCTCAAACTCACCAACAAGAAGATCATGATCTGAGCTGAAGTCATGATGCTCAACCAGCTTAGCCTGTCAGGTGGCCTAATCTTTTTTTTAATGTTTGCTTATTTTTGAGAGAGAGTACACATGTGTGTGCATGTGTGCAAGGAGGAGAGAGGCAGCTTCTGCAATGTCAGCGCAGAGCCCAACGCTGGCTGGAACCCCTGAACTGTGAGATCATGACCCAAGCAGAAGTCAAGATTTGGACACTTAACCTACTGAGCTACCCATGTGCCCCAGAGAGAGAGAGAATCTTAAGCAGGCTCCATGCTCAGCACAGAGCCCAAAGCAGGATTCAATCCCATGACCCTGGGATCATGACCAGAGCAGAAATCAATTAAATGCTCAACCAACTGAGCCACCCATGCCCTTAAAACCCAGTAATTTGAATAAGAATTTGAAACTCTTTCCCACTAGAGTGGGCTCCATTTAATAGATCTCCAGTGAATGGAATATGAATCCATTTTATTAAAGTCAGTAAATATATATCAAGTGCTTATTATGAGTGAGGTATTCTTTTAAGCTTTATAGATTTAAGTATGAATAAAACATGGACCCATGGACCCTATCTTCATGATGCTTATAGTCAAAACCTAAGTTTGATCTTTGGAAAGAAAGATTTTGAAATTGTTTTCTGTTGAGTAATTGTTGCCCTCTGGGCACATCCAGGAAATGCTTTTTGAATTAAAAGGATAAAAATATACTATAAAGCCATTACTTTGTGTTAACTATAATAGGGAACATCATCTGTTAATGACTTCCTTCTCCAAGCTGTACATTTAAGCTTCCTCCTATTCTGGCTGTTCAGATCATCAAAAATGTGCTAACTTATTTTCTTTGCATAAGAAACTGAATTATTTGTCCTATTTTTTTCTCATTTATGCAGCTAACTCCTAATTACATACAAGAGTAGGAGTAAATTTGCAAAAAAAAAAAAAGAAAGAAAGAAAAAGGTAAATTACAGGTAATTAAGCCATTACTCTACAGTACCCTAGGATTGACCTAATTAACAATAAAGGGTCCTGCTCCTCATGTGACAGATGGAAAACCAGAATACAGGAAACCTGTTCCTAAAGGGAGGAAAAAAAGCTATAGTGTCATTGTCATAAAAATGAAATAGGGGTTATCTTCCCATACTAAATTCGTGATACAAAAATTATCTTCAAAAATTAGACCATTTGTCACCATCTGTTGCTATCATCATTGTCCAAGCCACCTTTATTTCTTTTCTGAATTATGGCAGCATCTTCCCAACTAGTCTTGCAGTTTTCCTTTGGTCAATTTTTTTAACACAAGAAGATCCTTTTACAGTCTAAGTCAGATGATATTCATCTGTTCAAAATCCACCAACAGCATTTCTTACCACCATAAAATCAGATCCTTAAAACAGCCCTTCTGATCTGACCCCTGCTATCTCCCAGATAGTATATCCCACTAATTGACCTATCTAGCCACACACTTACCCTCTTTTCTTTTCCTTAAAGATATCAAGCTTCAGGGCCTTTGCATTTCTCTGCCAGAGTTTACCTCCCTTAGTATCCACTTAACTAGTCTTCTCACATACTTACTTCTTTGATCACATAACAGTCAGTCACTAGGGATCTTTCCTGTCCTAAATAAAATGGCAGTATGTCCCTCTCACTCCCTCTTTTCTAACCCGTTGTTGTATTTATCTGTATAACACTTTTTACCCTCTGATATACTCTCATTTTTCTGTCTCACCCAGGAGAAACTTGATAAGGCAGGAGCTTTCTTTATGTTGTTTTATTGCTTTACCTGCAGCACCTAGGTGCATAATAGATGCTCAATGTATGTTTGTTGAATAAATGAACAAACTCAAATAAAAAACAGTTTAGCTATGGCTCTTCCTTTATCCTGGGCCATGCTCAGTTGCATTGACTCAGAATGCATAAACAACATACTGGGCAGTCTGAAATTAACTTACCTGTGAGAAGAACTAAGTATATTTTAACCATCTATATATAAGTGTTTAGTATGCTTAAACTTTGTAAAAGCTTTTCAGGGAGAAAAAGAAAATCTCTAATTTCTGTCAGAAAAGTGGAAGTATTTTCAGTGGCAAAGACCACTGAAATTCTTTCCAGTTATACAGACTTAAGTCTTTCCCTCTGTTAGGGATGTTAGAGTTTGCATTTGGTTTTCCATATGAGGTCTCAGCATTTGATAGTTGTATTCTTTTCTTTTTTTTTTAATGTTTTATTTATTTCTGAGAGAGAGAGAGAGAGCGTGAGCAGGGGAGGGTCAGAGAGAGAGGGAGACACAGAATCTGAAGACAGGCTCCAGGCTCTGAGCTGGCTGACAACATAGAGCCTGACATATGGCTCGAACCCACAAACCCTGAGATCATGACCTGAGCCGAAGTCAGATGCTTAACCGACTGAGCCACCCAGGTGCCCCAGATAGTTGTATTTTTATATTCACATGATCTTTATTCCAGTTTTAAAAGCACTAATAATTTGAGCTATATATACATACACGTGTGTGTGTGTGTGTGTGTGTGTGTAATTGCAATCTGAAATAACCACTGTTAGGGTAAACAGGTGTTCTCAAGGTCACACACCTGTAAAGGTGTTATGGTATTGCTACCTAATTTTCATTCTTTACTTTCCTGTTGCACCTAGTAAACTTTCCAGCCTACATAACCATTACAGCCACCTTTGTTTATAATCCACATAACAATCTCTTTTATTGATCTACAAATTCCCCAGCCAAAAGGCACAAAAAAGCAAATCATAGGTCCAAAATTCTTTATTACAGAATAGTGCAGGAGCCACAGCACTTAATTATGATGGGCTCCCCATTGACTCCTTAATTTTTTTTGCTTGCTAAAATTATAACAAAGCCATCTCTGTAGAGACTTAAATATTTATTTGAAGGACATGGCCAAAAATCTTTTATTTTTCAGATGATGTTATATTAAACATAAAATGTCTGACCTATAGATCAAATTGTACTTTACTGGGAAGTCAACATTGTTATTGAGGTACTTGAACAATGACAGAGTTAGGTAAGAGTTGTTAATGATTGGGAGGGTGTCAACCCATCTCTTTCTCTCTCTCTTTTTTTTTTTTTATCATTTTGTCCTAGACACTACCTGGTTTTTTAAAAGATGTTTTAAATGAATATATCACTAGGTAATACAAATATATAACTAACCCCTCATAAAGATACTTCATTTGCCAACATAAATGTTACTAGAATATAAAGCATTCAGGCTCTGCTTAGAACTGAGAAGTTGTAATTATATTTGTGGATTTCCTTTAGGATTAACTGTTTATTTCATGTGAGGCTTTTAAGCTTTTAATTATGCCACTTATGATACAATGATAAAAATATAACTTAAGGTTGGTATGGACCATGGGTCTCATCTATGTCAGCGAGTCACAGCCCTGGTCTTCAAAAATAGTACTACAAGAAGATGTAAAATATTTTGGGGCACCTGGGTGGCTCAGTCGGTTAAGCGCCCGACTTTGGCTCAGGTCATGATCTCACAGTTCGTGGGTTCAGCTAGCTCATTGTCTGGAGCCTGCTTTGGATTCTCTGTCTTCCTCTCTCACTGACTGTCCCCTGCTCACACTGTCTCTCTCTGTCTGTCTTTCAAAAATAAAAAAAATAAAGTAAAACATTAAAAAAAGATGTAAAATATTTCAGAAAATTAACAAATTGTGTGGATAAAATTATCCATGATCTCTGAAACATCAGGTTTTTTTACTAGAATTATTTCAGCTCAGCATCGCAGTGCTTCATTTCCCTTTTAATCAGAAATTCTTAGTGAGCGGCACCCAGCTGGTTCAGTCAGTAGAGCATATGAGTCTTGATCTTGGGGTTGTAAGTTCAAGCTCCACTTTGGATATAGAGATTATTTAAAACTAAATTAAAAAAAAGAGTTTCTAAATCAAAGTCATATGGCTTTGTTCCTTTTTTAACAGGGAAAATATCATTATTATTTAATAAAAGAGTTTAAGGGAAAAATCTTTCAAAATAGGAATTCAGTGTTTTGGGGTAGGGTAAATAATAAAAGGTTTTATTGATGGTGAAATGGCTAGGAAATCTTTGGCCTAACTTTTTTGTTTGTTTGTTAGTTAGTTTGTTTGTTCTTCCTTTGGCCTCATTTAATGCCTGCATTTCCCAGAAATGGAAACTTAAACTGTAACTGACAAACTTTCCTGCAATTGACATTGAATAGTATGGCTCCCCTTCTAGACACCTCTTTTAGTATCCTCAGTCCACTTTAGTGAGGTTTCCTTTTAATAATATTCACAGTACATACAACATGTAACTTAACAGATTTCATCTTTCAAAGTTTTGTGTCTGCTTCTGTTCGGGTGTCATTATTGCCTTGACCAGTGAAACATACTGAACATTAGTCCAACTTTTGTTTTGCTTTGTCCTATGTTGAACTGACACATCTCTCATTTCCTCCCCCATTTATTATACCCTTCTCAGATGTGTTTTCAAAATGAAGTACTATTTGGCTTTTGTTGATAGTGGCCCCCAGAATTTAATAGTAAGAAACCATTCTTTTTAAGACCTGTTTTTCCGTAAATTTAGAATCTACATGACTTCTTCCAGTGATTAAAGATAAAATTAACTCTGTTTTGTTACTTGCTTACAACATATGAGGAAGATGATTTGGTAGACTAAATATTTCATTAATTATAGATATGAAGTATTTAAAAATTACTATCACGAACAAGAATTTTTACTCAAACACAAAACATAGATTGGGGCCAAAAGTAGCCTAATGTAGAAGTTACTTAGAGCTTTAGATGGCAGATTCTTGAAATTGCTCTGGGCTACAATGCAGATGTTACTTCTGGTATCTTTAAAAATAAAATAGAATATAGTATCTGTTGTTATTCCAGTTCTTAGAAAGGATCTGGTGCTTTCCAACTCAGAAGAAAAAAAACTGCAGAAGAAACAAAATCAGGTGGCACTTTCCCTAAACTTACTTGACCCAAAACCAAATTGTTCACCTTCTGCAAATGATTTTAAATAATAGCTTTGTTTGCTTACAGTTTTGTTTTGTTGTTGGGTTGTCAGTAGTGCAAAGCTTTGCCTTGAAAGCTCTTTAGAAGTGCTGGTGGGGGCGCCTGGGTGGCTCGGTTGGTTAAGCGTCCAACTTCAGCTCAGATCATGATCTCGCAGTTTGTCAGTTCAAGCCCTGTATCAGGCTCTGTGCTGACACCTCAGAGCCTGGAGTTTGCTTCCTATTCTGTATCTCCCCTTCTCTCTGCCCCTCCCCTGTTCATGCTCTCTCTCTGTTTCTCAATAATAAATAAATGTTAAAAAAAAAAATTTAGAAGTGCTGGTATATTGAGGAATCTAAAAACCTGTGTGTCCTCCTCCTCATTTTACATGTACACACACCATTAGGTAGTCCTGTGATTATAGAGCCATCTGCAGGAAAATTATCAAGTTGCAACATAGTTAATGATTCTCTTACCATGTCATTTCAAGTGGCAAATGAGAAGTGACAAACTGCACTTCATATGGGGAAAGAAATGGACAACCAATAGATGTAGGAATTACTCGGGAGAGGGGACCCCTTCCTTTAATTTTTCAAAGAAAACTGCTTTGTCATATTGAGTTTGTGATCAAAAGAAACCTGCAATTTGCTTCAGGTTTTACATATTCTCAGTAATTATAGTTCTGTCTCATTTGTCTAATAGCCATTTAGAAGCTTTGTATGATCTGCTCATATTGCTATCAGGAGAATACTATTTATTTACACCAAAAAGAGATTTATTTGCTTTATCCTTCAGGAGTTAAAGTTGTTTTTACACATCCTTATTATACTCATATGGTTGTCAAAGGGGAACTAACCAGTGTTCTTTATGCCCTGTAAATACAGTTTATATAGCTGATTTACCATTGACTATACAGATAGATGTTTTCTATTTTGTTAATCATTAATCATTTGTAAAACTCAAGTTAGACTTGAGATTTTTTGTAAAGAATCAATAAGAAATCTGATGTTCTGTGTCTAAGACAGGTAATATGATTTGTGAACCTTAGCATTGATTTTACTCTGCTCTGAGAACTGTATGTTTATATGTTTGTTGATGCTCCTCATATCCCACCAATATCAAATAAACTGTGTACCAGTACTCAGACCAATCTATAATATCATCCATTACAAGTCTGATTATTATTTGGTTTGGCTAAGATTTAGGCACTCAAAATTAAGGCGTAATTGAAACAATTTTTCCAGAGTATTACCTAGGTAAAAATCACAAAATAAAGTCATTGAGTTTTAAGATTTTTATGTAGTGGAAAGATAGTTTTTGAAGCCTCTTTACCGAATGATAGGAATCAACAAAATTAGCCTGACATTGTTGAATTAGAAGATGCATTATATGATTTCAGATTAATATCATTAGCTTTAAATAATAGGTATTGAATGTTAATGGATTGGTTTGAGAGACATGCATTATTTTGCTAGAGTGTTATATTCTAGTTTTCTCTTTTGCAAAAATAAATTTTCTAAATTGTGAGGGCTTTAGAAAAAGGCCAGAAGCAACTTCCTGAACACTTAGGAGTGATTCTTAGTAACAAAGGAGCATATGTTAGAAAAATCTACAAGCTAAATATTAAAGAAGAAGAGGCATTGGGGAAGGGTCTTTAGCTTTGAATCTGCCCACTTGTAGATTCTCTCATTTATTATCCCTATTAAACCTATCCTCACCCCCACCTCCTGTGCATCCAATAATTTATTAGCTATTTACTGAGTTTCATGCTTAGGAAAATACAAAGCTTATTTGTGAAATTATTCACATGTAAACTTTGTTTGGCTTCATTTATCATTCTGAAAGTCTTCTTTTCCAGGAATTGATCACTTAGAAATAATACTGAAACTTTTCAAGAGGAATCTTGTAAACGGATTTTAGATTTACTTCTCTAGACAGATATTCTAGCCTTTTGGGACATCAGAATGTTGCCTCCTTATTTAGAAAAATATAAATAAGATAAACCATTAACTGACTTTTATTAACTAATTTTTTCAAGATGTGTAATTCAGAATTTTCTTTTTTAAAGTTTATAATTCTTTTTAGAATTTTAGGTCATTCTTGAGTCTTAAGAATAGTTTAAAAACTGAGGATGAGAATTATAATGATCCAAATAGGGATCAAGAAAAGCTAACAAAATAGATTAAAATACCTACTGCATAGGTAATTCCATGAAATTTTGTACAGCTCTCCAAGGAAAAGTTGTCAGTTTCCAGACCCAATAGAAAAATAAGAAGGAAAAAGGAAATTTTTGCATGTGGGATTGGGATTTAAACAGAAGTTGCCAGATAGTCCCAACCTAGTACTCTTTTTGAAAGCATCTTTTCCTAAATTTTCAGTAAAGAAGTAAAATAACTTGGGCAAAGTATATTATAACTTTTTCTTACCTAGTTTATGTCTGTTCTTGATGGCTATTGGAATGACAATAAACATTACATCCTGAACTTTTGAAGGAAGGCGAACTATATGTGAAAATCTGAAATGCAGTAACCCTCAAACCAGGAATCGTCAGTTTGCTAATAAAAGATGTATGGTTCCAAGTCATTTTTTTCATGTTGCCAATGTGTACAGTAATGCCCATTTTATTATAAAACTTCCTGATTGCTTAGATTATTAGATGAGGTAGCGTGAATATGAAGTCAAATCACATAATCTTAGAATAACACATAAGTGATTACGTAGAATTATGAGTGGAAACAATTCAGGATGAAAAGTGCATGACAGTTCAGAGCTCCTGTGCAGACTGCACGTCTGTCTGAAATCACATTTAAAAAGTGGCCCTGTCTCCAGCTGACTCGTTTTGTCAGACTGAGTCACAGGATTAACCCTTGACATGTTCCTTTTAAAAAAAAAAAAAAAAGGCAAAGATTAAACAACTGCATTCACCAGAGCAGTACTTGATCCAACTATATGCCTTTTTTTGCTGTAATATGACTCTTCTTAAGAAAAAAATTGTGCTGCAGCTGTTACATAGATTAAATTAGAAGTTTTTCAAAAAATATTTTTGAGGAAGAGAAAAAACACAAATGATCATTTGTAATTGTAATTAAAAAAATGACTGTCTACATCAACCAGTTTTAGTTTCTTTGGGGTAAAGGCTGACTTCAAAAAAATAGTATTTGGGTATAACAGAAGACCTTGCCGTAGCATAGAAATAGAATATGGGAACATTTTATTTAGATTACCACCGTTTTCATGATGATTTACTGTGTTCAGAAAATTCGTTTAATGTCATTTTTATATGTAGGTCTAAGTTTCGGCCTCCACTCTGAATTTAGGCAGTAGCATATACCAAGTGAATATATTGTGTATTCGGGAAGAAGGAGCCATCTTAAATGCACATGTATGGATTTTGTATCTGTGTTTTTGAAAGGAGGATGAAAAGGAGAAGCAAAACCTTCTAATTACTCAACTCTGTTTAGAAACTATTGTTTCACATTCAGGTTTAAGCTTTAATAGCAAACTTCTCCAATTGCTGAATAAATTACTTTAGAACAGTAAAATATTATACTGTCTGACTTTATTCTCAGTTTTCTTTTACCTGAATATTTATTTATTCTTTTCAGAGTATCAAATAGTTGTATCTAAAATAAAGAACTGTTAATGAAATACAAAATTTTCATTGTGTTTTAATAGCCAAGATTGCATAGTTGGGTTCACATTATACTGTTTGTTTTATCAGACAAAATAGTACTCTTTACTGGCAAGTCCCAGAGAGATGAACCTAACGAACTACTATAAGTGGATTTTGTTGTTACCACCATACAGAAGTTGTCTCAGGTTGGAACAGTGATTATAGGAATAAAATGTTCAAGCATTATCAGTGTTTTGTGGCTTCCCTCTTTGCCCCATTCCTCCTCAATTTCTCTTCAAAATTTCGGTTTTTAAATTTTAATCATTAAGAGAAAAAAAATTATTTTAGATGATTAATTTTCCTTCCTTTTTTTTTTTTTAGAGTAGCTATTCTGTCAGGAAATGACTATATCTATGAAATAGTAAAATTTACTTGAATGGTTTTAAGGCTTGGCATTGTTAATTGTAAATCAAAGCTTTTTACACAGTTCTCTAAGGATTGAAATGAGTCTTTGTGGCCTCTCAGGAGGGAGGAAGTTACAAACCACTCTGCAGACTGGCATTTTAATAGTCTGCTGTACAGTGATGTTCTTTTGCAGCTGCTGCTTAGCCTTTTCTGTATCTGGAGAATGTGGGGAGGTTTTATTGTTATTCCGATACCATCAGCCTTTAAACATTCTGAAGTTAGCTGGCCTTATTGTCTGATTTGGTTTTACTACTATAATTTGATCAATATGTTTCATAAGAATGGATTGTTTTTTTTTGTTTTGTGGTTTTTTTACTATCTTATTGAATATTTCTGGAATGTTTTTTAGAAGAGCCCTGCTTCATGAAAGGTGCCTTTAAAAAAGGTGATGTGCTCCTTGTTTGCTCTCCTTTGATTAGCAGTTTTGTTAGAACCTAAAAGGCACAGGGAGAAGAGACAGTATTACAAAGAGGGTTTGATGAGGAGAAAAGAAAGAAATGCTTCTCTTCTGTTTTTCTGGGTTGGAATCCAGACAAATCCAAAAGACAAATTGAAAAATTTTTAATAACGAAATACTTTGTGGGAGAAACATGTATGTGTAGGCAGTGTCTAAAACCGTTTGACTTTTAAATATAGTGAATTGTTTAAATCTAAGAGACTTTTATTCCCCGTACTGTTTATTTTTTCTTTTTGAGGAATTTGAACATTAACATAAAAATATGAATATGTAAACAATTCTTTAAGAACAATAATGAACTTGGAGGAAAGACTTCTAAGGAGCTTTTTTTGTTTGTCAACTATATTGCATATCTTGTCTGTTATACACATTAGCCTTTCATACTTTTATATAAGGGAAAACAAAACTTTGGTTTTTTTATATTTAACTACCGAATTGCTTTTACATATTAAATATTCTGGAAGAGTGCAGTCCATTATAAACTTTTTAATTGCTGTTGTGAATGAGGAATTTAAGATTTAGTACTGAAAATATTTATTATTAAACAAATCTCTTTTAAAAAACATTTATTTTCAAGATAATTTTTAATCTTTTGTACTGAACTTTTTCATGAAATGTACTTCTTTCAAAAATTTTTTCAATATGATTTTTGTAACTTAAAAAAAATCACGGTTTGTTCTAGCTAGTTTAGAGGTACTTACATGATGGGTCTGCTTTCTCCAGGAAGTGATTTTATACAAGGCTTAACTATCTAGATCTTTCTTGTTACACATGATTCAGTGTTTCCAGTTCCTGATAGCTTGATCATGTGTTTATCAAAGTTGGAAGCAACTTTAGAGCAGGCCAGATGGTAATGTTGCTAGAGGTGTAGCAAGCTAGGTTTCCCTGCCACCTGTAGTCTAATTTAATTAAAACTAAAAACAGATTAACAGATGTCAATTTGCCTTTCTTAGAGAGAGAGATACATAACAATGTATCAGATTAATAATTTCTTGGAATATTTATCTCCAGGAACACTCACTATTTTCATTATTTAACATATGTAAGTGACTTGTATTTTTTTTAATACCCTAAACTTTGTCTTATTGGTATCCTCCACCAATGCAGGGCCTTGATAGAAATTGAAAGAGGTTACCAACGGCATAAACCCTCCCTCTGTGCTCTGTGAGTTGGTTCAGTCCTATTTTGCATAAGTTCCTTTTGAGTAGATCCATGTGGGGATGCATAGTGCTGAAGACTTAACTCTGTTTGGCTGTGTGGATGTATGTCTTAGAGAGAAGCAGTGTGCATTAGCTGCAAACTAGCATTTTCAAATCAACATGTATTGTGCTTATCCTGTCCCTGGAATGGGCAGCAATTCTTTGATGTATTACTACAATGGGAAAACGGTAAGTCTTTTTCTTTGTTCACATAGCTTCTAACTGGCTTGTTTAATGGAAAGCAGTGTAGGTTAATTGCTTTTTACTAAAATCCGTGAGGTTTTCCCATTTTCTACAATACATTTAAACTGTGTATTTTTTTGTAAGTAGTGTCAGTAAAGTTGCCTTTGATACTGTTACTAAGTGGTTGTTCGCTTTTATTTTTTAAATAGGATAGAAAATAAACTTGAATTTGTGAGTTGTTATTTTTAATGCCTGATGTCTTTACTAGCAATGAGTTTGAAAGTACATTTGTTTCAATGTTTTCTTGTATTATAAACATATAGTCTGTATATAAAATACATATACACCCACTTACAGAGAGAGAGAGGAGTGTTTGATGCTTTGTAGATAGAAGGGAAGGATGAAAGTCATCTTGGCTATTCATAAAAATAACAAGTATGAAGCTCTGGGAATGATTAGGGAAGCAGTCAGCTAGTGAGGGCCGTATTTCCTGTTTGGAGTTTCAGGTCCAGAGCCCGACTTTACTGGGATACCATCTGTTTCCAATCAAACTAGAATTTTGACCCTGTACAGATTCATAAAATAAATCACTATTTTTCAAAGAATGCATTTAACATTTTCCAAAGAATGTATTTATGGTCAATTTATAGCACATGGTTAGATGTTTTTAAATAATACCTTTCTGTGTTGCTAAGCAAGACTTTACTATTCTTTAATTACTCAGTATTTTACTATGTTTCTAAAAAAGTATCTTTAAGTCAGAAGATTTTGTATATTTCAAAAAGAAAGTGAACTTCTCTGGAAGATTCAATAGGAATTATCCTTGTAAGATAATTGATAAATGTTATAAAAAGGTTATGCTAGTGAATAACAATTTTAGGTTCATGTCAGAAATTCAGTATTTTCCTCTTCAGTCTTTCAAAAAAAAGTTCCCCCCTCAGGTGTCTTATTAAATACATCATGATTTTAGTGATTTATTTTATGTTTGGGGTGGAGGCATTTTTAATATTAATGTTTGAAGTTATAAAGAAAATTTAATCACATTTTCCTAAAATAGGTATAAAATCAGATACATTTGTTCCTTCCCTTTTTACTGCTTGAAAATGTTTTAAAGTAGCATATGGTTCTAACCAGGGTACATGAGAACTAATGAAAACACTTTTTCATTCTTTGACTGCTTTGGGAAGGCCTCCTTGGACTCTGTTAGCATTTGGTTGTTAACTTTGGGGTAAGCTTTCTTAGTAATAGATAATCAAGATAAAATATCCTAAACTCATTAAAAAGTGTATGTTCACACTACCCATATAAGCAGAGCTTTAGAGAATGTGAGAGATAGATTTAGATGGGTAATATAAATGAAATTACTTGAACTCTATAGCGTCTTTGTCAGTTGTCTTTAAAATGTGAAAATACTTTTCTTTTATGTCCAATTCTAAGTAAAATAGTCTTTTCAGAGAGAGAGAGAGAGTGTGTGTGTGTGTGTCTGTCTGTCTGTCTCTCTGTCTGTGAGTTCAGTAAAATTAATTATACAGGACCTCTGAAGCAGAGAGACTGTAACTCAAATTGAGTTTAGACTTTATTCTTTTGAGAGCACAGATCACTCTATTACAACATATCTCTTTGTTCTACATTGGGTTGGGGGCAGGGGACAGCTTTGATGGTATTAAGTATTTCCAGACTTAACGGTAGATGACATAGCTGGTATGATAGAGAAGTGTAGCCTGAAAATTGATAGCCTGTGCCTGATATAGGTCAAAGGTGACTTTTATGTTCTTGAAAAATGCATAAAGAGATGATATATTGCTTAGTCCTCTGTATGTTAAGGCCCTACTCTTAATGTATTTTCTTATATATATTTTATTTTTACCCCATCTAGCTTTTTATTATTCTCTTATAATTCTTCAATAAGAAAACCATGTGGTATGTAATTATATTATCCAAAGACTATGTAAATGCCTCATTTTAGTATGTATTGGGGAATGTCTACCCATAAATGCATTATGGTAAAAACTAGCACTTTAACTTAGTATTTCCAGACTCTATATACTTCCTTACTTAAGTTATGGAATTTTTATATAACCCTCATAGTGAGCAGGTTAAATTTAAGCTCACTCTTTAATCCCATTTTATAGTTTATTTTAGATGATAGGGCAGATTAATAGTTTTAAATGCTAATAGGTTCACATTGATTTCATTTTTAAGGTCCCATTATGAGTATTAGGGAGCAAGAAATCCTAAGTGGTATTGGTCTTAAAATGCCTTCTCTTTTTTCCTTTTTTTATTTTTAAATTTTCAAGTTGATTTCATATATTTAAGGATGTTTGAGGTATTTTAATAATAAGACTGAATAATCTCTTGCAAAAAAAAGAAAAAACCAGATTAATTAGAGAAGAGGCTTTCCATATTATCTAAGATTTTGTGGTCACATTTTTGTTGGAAATATAACAGGCTGGGGCATCTCTATTCAGAAAAGAAAAACCAAGATGTTAACCCTTTTTTCCCACTATTTGAAAAGAGAAGGGGTTAATGATCTGTATCATCTGTAGCTTTTGTGTAGTTGTATTCTGTATCCTACTGTAGAATATTAATGTGTTTATGATAAATAGGAAACTGAAAAACATTTTGAATATTATCAATATTTTGAGATTTAAAAAATAGCAAGGAATATGGGTTTCTGAGCATCCTTATGTATAAAGAACTTGGCCTGCATTCAGTTTTCTCATTGATATGACTAAATTGTGTCCTTTATGCAGAAAGGTAGAAAGTCTTAGAGGTAAAGGAAGTAAAGTTTTGGGAGGAGAGGATTCCTGTTTTCTTCACCTTGAGGATTCTGGAGTTTCGACCTTCCTCTGATCTGATCAGCCTCCATTTTCTAGGCCTTGAACTGAAGATGCTACAGAGTGTTCCAGGTATAAAAATTGCAGCAAGTACAGACATGATGCTCTTTTAATTGTATCAGGGGATTATTTTAATCTTATTAGAGACAACACAGAATTCCAAGTTTTGAAACTCAAGCTTAGAAACACATTTTTAATATTGAGCTTCTTTCAGTCGAATCTGGGGAAGAAGAGACAGGACCTAACATGATTAGAAGGACTAGTCTGTGTCAAGAACTATGCTGAGAGCTTTATGTTTACCTCATTTAATTTTCACAAGCACTCTGTCATTTAGTTGTTACTACTCTCCTTTTATAAATAAGGAAAGTGAGGTTCAGGAAAGTTAAGTAAGCCCCACCCAGTTAGTAAGTGCTAAGGGTAGACTTGAACCCAGATCTCTCTCAAGAGCAGGTTTTCCCAAGGGCAAGTTAGCTAGTCTCCATAGTAAAGAGCCAGACTTCTTTAATCCTTACTGTAATTTATATGTATGAAAATATACTACACTGGAAGGAAGATGGAACTGAGGAAAACACTAGGCCATTCTTATAAATACATATATATTTGTATATATGATGAGACTAACAGTTTTATGAATGCAAATTGATTTGGTCAGTTAAGCAGGTTTTTATCAGTTTCTATTTAAGATGAAGAGCTTTAAACTAAATGTGTTTAAAAACTCAGGAAAACCGACTAGCATATTCTCCTATTCTGATAGAACTCATAGTATTAAAAATTGGTTTAGCCATGGTTTTCGCACCTGCCTGCCTACATAATTTGTATTTTCATAAGAATTACAGTAAGAAGTAGATAAAATTGCATTGTAAATACTTTTAAGCCTTGTTTTTCAAATAAACATTTTCATTTAATAAAAGCATAGAAACCAGTGTGACTGTATATAGAATTACATTTTGTTTCCATTGGGGATTTATTGCTAATTAACATGAGAGAGGAAAGTACAATTGAATTAATTCAAATTTCCAGCCTGTCTGTGGGCCCTGTATTAAATCTATTATTTGTATGATAAGGAAAATATGAAGTAATTTAAGAATTCTCTGAAGATACAGTGCTAAAGATACAGAATGACAAGGACTTTAGCTAAAATCTACTTTGATTGCCCCACCCCCTACCAAAACTATCTGAGACTATATTCCAGATATGATTCCAACCAGTCTTTTTTCTTTCCTTAATTTGTGGGCACAAATACCAGTCAGTCAAAACTACAGCCTTTGCCAGGAGAGTATGTCATCACTGATCAGCTTTGTTAATGTTTTAGAAAGAAATTTATATCCCTTTCCACTAATTGATAAATGTATTAAAGAAAGAGATCAGGTGCTGTATTGTTGGTTCTAAATTTCTTTAAAATGTAGGGAGCTAAGAAGTGACATTCATTGATTTATTCAGTATATTATCCTAGGATACAGGTTTCAAACCCAGTCCCTTAAAAATTCCATAGTTTATCTCTCAGGAAAAACTGTAGTTATTATAACAATGATAGCAGTTCCAGTAAGACCTGGTGAAATATGCCCAGTGATGTTAATTTAAGATTAACAAAAATGTGGTTGACTTCCTAAGACATTTTTCTCACAATTGAAAACCAGTAATGTTAATTATGCTTGTTAGCAGAACTAGTAATTGATATTAAGCTGCTTTGTACTGAAATCTGAAATTTTGTTTTCTTAATTGTTGTTAGGAAATTTTACTTCATTTCACCCCTAAATATGTCCCTAGAAGTTCTTAGGCAAAGACATTGATCCTTTTTTTTTTTATGAAACTTTTGAAAATAATAACATGTATTTTTATTCTTTTTATAGAATTTCCTGTTGTGTTTTTAGTAGGCTAATTAGGTAAAAAGACTCCTTGACAGAGATTGCTTGTATGCCCCTGAGTTATTCCTTCTACTTCAAACGTTTCGCTTTATGATGCCTTTGATTTGAGTTCTTTAGGCATTTAGTAGTATCTACATGTTTCCCCTCTTTAGGCTTAGAATTACCATAAAAACTCACGTAGTAGATTGGGCTTTATGGCAAAGTTTCTATTTCTATGTAATAATAAAATACCGAAAGCATTGAGATTATTTATCAAATATGTCATTTAAGTATTCTTAGATGTTGAACAATGTTTATGTTAAACTTTTCTTTCATAGATTTATTTAAAATTTTAATGTCTTTCTTTGGGGTTATATTGGTTTTAATTTAGAGTAGAGAAGATACAAGGAAAGTAGGAAAACCTAAATTTCAGAGACTTTAAAATTTTGCCATTTAGGTTAAAGATACTTCTTATCCCAGTTTATACATTAGATCAGTATTCATAGAAAATATTGGTTCCAAAATGATCAGAAAAATCAATAGGAAATTATTTTTAGGAAATTTCTTGAACTTCCTCTAACACTTATCTAGCACCTTTATCTGAATCAGTAGAACTGTTAAAGCAAAATTTTTATTTACTCTTTGTTAAACAGTCTCTTTTTACAAAACATAGTGCCTCCAAAATTCAGAAGTAAGAAACTGTTGTTTGTATTATTATGTGAGGGACTTGGGTAGGTTAATGAGCAATAGGTAAAGAATGAATTCTTATAGTAATTACCTAGGTTTTCTCAGTTTCTAAGTGTTGACCCTTAAACATGCATATTTTAAAAATTACTTGCCTGGAGGTTCAGTTACAGTTCTTAAAGATAGGATGTGACTTGGATTGCAGTTGTTGTTTTTTTTTCCAGTGACGTATATGTTTTTTCCTTTAGGTTTTAGGTACTCAAATATACTTCCAAATTGTTTGTTGTTTAATACAAACTATAGTTATATAAAAATCAGATAAACTAAGTGGATGTTCCTGAATACAGTATTACATTTTTATTTTGAGGGGAGCATAGGTAGCTCAGTCAGTTAAGTATCTGATTTGGGCTCAGGTCACGATCTCACAGTTAGTGAGTTTGAGCCCTACGTTGGGCTCTGTGCTGACAGCTCAGAGCCTGGAGCCTGCTTTGGATTCTGCTTCTTCCTCTCCCTCTGTGCCTCCCCACACACACATGCGTGCGTGCTCTCTTTCAAAAATAAACATTTTTAAAAATTTGAAATTACCATAAAGGAAATTAGCCAAATTCTGTTTTGTTGTTTTGATAAGTTGATAAAGATTGTGCTAAAGATGATTTCTCTTATTTTAAACTTTTCACATATTGAAGGTCCATGTTAACATGTATTGAAGTCTTTAATAATACTTAACATATTGCAATTTAAAGAAAACTGCTATTCAAATCACCTTAACAGTTGAGCTAATAGAAGGCTAAACATAATAAAATCTTGATAATAATTATTGTGTTTAGAGCATGTTTAGAAAAGTGGATATAAGCTTCTCTTTTTTCCAAATTAGGTGAAGATGTCCTTAAATTGTTTGACAGTTTAGACTCATTTTGGTTTTCATAGACCCTGGAGCTTACGAGACTCCAAGAATTTTTTTTTCACAGTAATTAATGCAATTCTAAACTAGGTAAGGAAAAAAGATATGAAACTATCTTCAATATAGTAACTACTAGTCACATAATGACTTTAAATTAATTAAAGTAAAAATAAAAATTCAGTCCCTCAGTTGTACTCTTCACCTTTCAAGTTCAATAGTAATGTAACTAGTGGCTACTATATTGTATAGCACAGATGCAGAACATTTTCATCATCACAGAAACTTCTGTTGGATAGCTTTCATCGAAATCATTCCTCTCATTTTCTGTGGAAGGGTATCTTAATTAAGATATATAGCCATTCTCACATTCTAAAGAAAATTCCAACTCATCTCCTCATTTGGGACATTTAAAAATATCGGCCACCACACACACCGGCTATGGATCTATTTTTAAAGGCATGGGGAGTGACATGTCTTTTAACTCATAACTGGATGTGACAAGATTTTAAAAAACAAAACAAAAAAGAAAAACCTCTCTTTTTAACAAAATCTTCTCCTTCTTTGCATCTTTTCTTAATAACTCTCAGAAAATCATTATGTTTCCCTACCTGACAAGGATGTTTCCAGTATTAATCACAGGAAGGATGCACTGAAATGAAGAACATAGTGCATAGCTTCAGCCTTTAAGAGCCAGAGAATGATTTACCCTGAATTTGTAGTTATCCACATGACTAAACTGAATCATCCAAGCAAGTAAAAAGGAATGTTTTTGTTAACTTGACTCCAATTGGTTGTATGAGGTAAAACATCCCAAGGATAATTATGTAATCACTGTAAAGAGTAATTGTTAAATAATCATCCCTAACATGCTCTGTCA
Organism: Crocuta crocuta; assembly: GCF_008692635.1. NCBI lineage: Eukaryota > Metazoa > Chordata > Mammalia > Carnivora > Hyaenidae > Crocuta > Crocuta crocuta. The sequence continues at coordinate 16,064,359 of NW_027527920.1, read as the reverse complement.
CTCTTAAAAACTCAGTTTGAGTGGATGGGATGAGAACATTAAACATATTGTGGATTTGTTCTTTTCTACCAAACTTTACACAGAGGTATCTGTTAGATTTTTAGTTATATTCATTCGAGTTGGAATAAATGTTACAGTTCTGTTCGATAGACACTAAAAATTGCTCTCATCACCATTTCTGGAGGGTAAAATGTAAAGTGCTTGGGAAAGAATAAAGACACTCCCATGTTCACTCTTGTGAGACTGGCATTCTGAAATGGAAGCTAGAATTCTAAAGAAAATTTCTAAGTATCTGCCACTTAATAGAACATCTTAAATTACTTAATACTACCTTTTTATAAGATTTTATTTTTTTAAGTATATCTACACTCATTGTGGGACTTCAGCTTACAACCTTGAGATCAGGAGTCATGTGATCTATACTGACTGAGCCAGGTGCCCCTCTATTTCTCTTAAAAAATGGTTTGACTCCTAGTAGATTTTAATCGTCTTAAAGCATATATAGTCCTTTCTCTTAATTTTAAGACTGTTTGTTGTGATACAAAATCATACTTAAGATGTAAACATATGATTAGATCATTAACTAGGGAAAAAACCCTGGCATCTATGTGCAGGTGATCAGATGACATAAGCAGTCTGGTTTTAATTTGTGGCCAGAACTGATTGTAACTAAAAGAGACTTGCTCTTTTTGTGGACTTGGCGGACTGTTTCCCTACATCTGGAGTTAATAAAGTCTTTGAGACCACATCAGTTGCGCTTTGCCGCAAGAACTCTTTGATCTGAAAAATTGAGACTGGCACAACTGCTGCTTCATAACATTGCATCTATGTTTTTGCAAGCTGTGGTTGAGATACCAAAAGTAAAGTTATTTGGCTGGTGTTAGAAATGCTGTTAGATGGGCCTCTTAGGGAACCATGTTTTTCAAAACATTTTTACACTGATAAAAACTTTGAACTTATGTTAGTAAGTAAAATGATAAACTTATAGTGGAGTTTTTACTATATTCATCGATCTATCTTCTCAGTCCATTTATTCTTTTTCAAAATCTGTTTATAAAGACTACATTAAAAACAACTTTACCTCTAAAATGAGCCTGTTCTTTCCATACAGCTTAAAGTTTTTACATAAGAATAGGCAAGTCTCTCCTGCTTTGTGTGGGGTTTTTTTTGTTGTTGTTTTTGTTTTTGGTTCTCTTGCTTTCCTTGAAGGCGATTGTTAACCATTATCTGATCATTGAATCGCCTTGATTTGCAAATCAGTTTAGTCACATTTATCCTTTATTTGCTTTTATAATTGCAAACATTTAGAATTTTTTAAAGTGTAAGTATATCATGCAGGGAAAACAGTGAATTGAATGGGAATAAGGATAAATAAATATAAATTGACAAATTATACATTTAAATTGACAATGTAGATTTTTTGTGTGAGATGACACACAAAACTGAAGTTGTTTTTCATAAATTGAAGGCTTATGTACTGTTTCAGTCTGACCTAGATAGAATTAGAGAATTTTCTATTTCATACCTTGAGATCAGAGATGGTGTATATAGTAAATACGCATTTGTGCCAAGAGCATATGTTCTAATGCAGTCTTCTGAATTATATCTCATGTATTTTCTTGCTGTGTCTATGGATTTACTTTATTCTTCATCGTTTGTAATTTCAGCCTAGTTTAGGAAAACTCTATGTATAAAGGGGACAGAGGACGTCTAGCTGTGGCTAAGTTTAGGTAGTGAAACTGGATTAAAAGAAAAAATTGCAAATTCCTTTCCTGAAAACTTTTTCATGCCCATTAGCCTACATAATATGCTCCAAACACAACTGTATATACCCAATTATTTCATTCTGACACTATCTTATGTAATAGCACTAAACTAGAAAAAGTGTATTTAATATGTTTAATGGGGAAGAAAACACCTTTTATCTGCCATATTTCTCTCTCTAGGGTCCTTCTAGGTAGTTCTTAGAAATCCATCTTGTCCCAAATTTTTCGGGTACCACAGGTGTATGTTTTTACCTCTGGGATGTGAGAGGAAGCTAACCTGAATGCCACTCCATTAAAAAGATACACCTGTGTTAGTATTAAAACAACTAGCAAGAAGAGTAAAAACTGACTTTTTAACATTTTATTTAGGATGAATTGTACTTTAAGTAGGAACATGCAGACAAAAACTCTAAATAACAGTTCAAGGACTGAACAAGAGCAATATTGGCAGTATAATGGCTCCTACAAGAATGATAGAAAAATGATTGAGATACCATTTACTAATACTTAGAGCTTGCTGTGCTAACCATTGTATATGTATTATCTCATTTGATTTTCCCATCAGCCCCCTGATGCAAGTACCCTTAGCATCATTTTACCAATGAGGAAATTGAGTCTTGGAAGGGTTAGGTGATTTGTCAAAAGTCTTTATAGTTATTTAATGCCTCAAAGGAAGAATAAATGAATATGAATGATAGTTTATGTAAATAAAATTTTGGCCCCCATTTTCATCTCAGCATGTGATTCCTCAACTTTTTTATTAGTGCATAGACCAATATGTTTGCTCAGAATAAAATACCAGACTATGTAGACGGACATAAAGTAAACATCCTCCTTCCCAGTTCTGTGTCCAGAGGTATAACTACTGGATTTCCTATGTGTAATAACAGAAATTTTCTATGCTTCTGCCAAAAATATGTGTATGATTTTTATACATGCTCCCATAATTTTAATAAAGTAGCTACTTTATCCCACTTAGGTGAACACTTAGGATTTTTATTTTGGAGTGAAATTTAGTGGATATACTCTTATCAAACTTAAGAAATATGTTTCATATACTGTTGAGTAGGACACATTTCCATTCTTTGTGACTCTTGATTTACTTTTGCCTTTACAGAGAACGCCTCACCTAATCGTTTGTTTTCCTTCTTGATTTTAGTAATCACCATGAGAATGGTTTTATCATGTTTTGATTATTAAGGTTATTTGGCTGCCCATTTAGTTTTGCAGAGAAATGACAATGTTGGCCACTTGCCAATTCAAAATGTTCATACTTTGCTTATCTGAAGCAAAGGTTTACCAAAGGAAATTAATACTGCTCCGATAAATTAAATGATGTTTTTCTTAAAGCCATGCCAGAGTTAGAAGTTTGCTTGAAACTAAAGAAAATCCCTCAGCAGAATTTGATTTTAATTATGCTAACCTCACTATAATAACTTAAGCAAGTTCCTAAAAACTCATGTTGTGCCTTTTGTGGTTATCTTTTAATAATAACAAACTATAGTAACTTTTAATTTAACTCATTTTGATTTTGATAAATCTTATAACAGTGAAAAGAATGAATTTTATGAACCCAAATTCTGAACCACCACATTTTGAGTCATGAGCCTATATATGGATTTGTGTTTTGTAAGCAAAATCAACATTTATGAATTTTTTCAACAACTGGTGTAATTGTCACACAAAGATGGCATTATTTGGAGTAGTATTTTTCTCTAGTAATCAGCTAAAAACAAATACATAAGTGGTAACCAAGTTAGATTATTACATATGTGGATTTAGTCCATTTCTTTGGATTTCTGGCAGGCCATTATAGATATTAAATAGGCCGGTTTAGGCACTTGATGAAATGTAGCACTCATTTTACATAAATGATATGATAGTCATTTCCATTTTAATTAAATTTCCCACTTAATTTTAAGGTGTATGCACCATCCCCAAATTCAGATGATTTCAACCGTGAATCTCCTAGTTATCCATCTCCCAAGCCACCAACCAGTATGTTTGCTAGCACTTTCTTTATGCAAGGTAAGTACTGCTAGATAGTTGTTAACCCTACAGCGTTATCTGTTGTATATTAGCTAATATTTTTAAACTGTGAGGAAAGAGAATACCTACACACATACTCAGATATCATGTATCTAGGCATTTTTGGCCAAAGTAAATTAAAGTTTCTATTGTTATTTACTGCCGATTGCAATATAGTTGGAATATCCAGCAAACGTTTGGAGTGTCTGTCTAATACAAAGGACTTCATTTGAAAAAAATGAGTAGAGCTGCTCTTTTTCATAGAATTTAAATGAATGAAAGCTATTAACTACTCTAGTTTCTTATTTAAGTTGCAGACTCATGTCACCCCTAGAATGATCAATATAAATACAGTGTATATCATAGAACAGATTAAGACTTGTTAGAAGAGAGAAAGTGTTGCATTTCCTTTAATTCGTGTCTCGCATTTTTATTTGATCTCCTGTGGTTTTGGACTATGGGAAGCATATACTATGGGAGCAATAAATCACTACATAAATGCTTCCCTGACTTTACACTGGTGAGTGAAGTCATTGCTAACACATTTCATTTGCAGGCTGTCTATAATATAGTCATTACCAATTACTTATTTTTACTATTATAGAAACTTCCTACTCCACAGTTTCAGAATTTTTGATATAACATACATTCCCTGTTCTAAAGAACTTTTTTGTATATTTATGGTTATGCCATTTAACCAAAATTGATCCTCAAATTTGATATTTCTGTTTTTCTCTTTGATATGAATTTAGATCTTCTAAGGGTTTTTATAACAATCTACTGACTACAGTTTGCATTGCTTTTTTTCTCCTCCAACTATAAAGCCTTATTCCCTCTTTTTAAATAGTAATTATACAGTTTGGAGGAAAGAAAACTAGATGGAAGACTGGGTTGGAAAGAGGAGGAAAAGAGTATCTGGAGGGTACCTTTGGAATTCTTACAGCATCATCAAGATAAAAGAAAACGTTCTAGCTAAGAAAAATTTTCTATTTCTCTTTTCATCTTAGATGGGACCCACAATTCTTCTGACCTTTGGAGTTCATCAAATGGGATGAGCCAGCCTGGTTTTGGTGGAATTCTGGGGACCTCCACTTCCCACATGTCTCAGTCCAGTAGTTATGGCAGCCTTCATTCACATGACCGCTTGGTAGGCTGTAACACATGACTAGGGTGCGGCAGCACTTTGTCCTCACTTGTGTTTCTCTTTGGATTACAAGTGTAAGATTTGATTCTGCCAAAACTTCTGACATTTAAATACTTCAAGGGTTACTGCATTTAACATGCCTTTTTAAAAAGTAAATGACAGTAGTATCACTCTTCAACTTCCAATTTGTAATGTTCTTTTTGACCTGTTGTCATAGTTGTCCAGCCATGTGTGCATATTATTCAGAAAGTGTATTTAATAGATCATGTCTCTTTTCTCCTTTCTCTAGAGCTATCCTCCACACTCAGTCTCACCTACAGACATAAACACGAGTCTCCCACCAATGTCTAGCTTCCATCGTGGCAGTACCAGCAGTTCGCCGTATGTTGCTGCCTCACACACTCCTCCCATCAATGGATCAGATAGCATTCTCGGTGAGCTGCTTTGGGTTGGTACACCTCCCTAAGAACTACTTTGGGGATTTTCAATAATCCCCACATCTTTCAATATATTTTTTAGTATTGAGTCTAAAAGTGAAAGAAAGGAAGAAAAACTTTAATTTTCATTAATGTAGAAGCTAGTAAGGAACCCATCTTAAATTAGCTAAATAATTTAGTACAACACATACAGAATATTTGGTGATTTACTGTGACAGTGTGTGAGATAACAATAGAGAACACCATTGAAATCATGGCAGAATGCTAAAAAAAAAAAAAAAAGTCTGCCTGCTAAAATTCTTTATTTGTTTTCTACCTGAAATATTCAGGAACCAGAGGGACTGCTGCTGGAAGTTCACAGACAGGTGATGCCCTTGGAAAGGCTCTGGCATCTGTGAGTATTGATTTTACATATTCTGCTGAATGAATTTTATACCGCTAAACACAGTATTTTGTGGACAGTATGTGTCATAGTTAAAGGGTATAGTTATAACAAAATCAACTTCATAACTCATTTAAAGCTATTCTTGGTTTGTATTGATTCATGCTGCCCTTAAAATTTAACTCATGAGAACACCTTCCAACCTCATTCCCACAAGACCTGTCCTTCTAACTTCAAATTAAATTAGTGGAACAGATGTAGTAGAAAGAAGAGAAATTTAGGCATTTTTAAATTTAAAACAAATTACTGAGATTAATAATTAAATATATTTATTAGTTTTAAAAACATACTTAGTAAGTTGCCCATTTAACTAAGTCAAATGAAACCAAGAAAGACAACTCATTTATTCTTCACTTATTCTTCTGGTCCACAGAAGAAAGTGCCTTCATAAGAAATTTTTCCAAGACAAAAAGTAGTTTACATATTTTTTAAAAGGGAAAGTCATCTGCAGCTGATTCATTCAGAAAACGGTAAAGGAGAGTCTTCCCTAAAAAGCCAGATTCATTGAAAGAACTCATGCTAACAAGAGTAAAACTGATTTAAAGGAATCCCATAGTATTTTCTTGAGCAGCTAATTTATATCACATCAGATCATTAATAACAAAGCAATGATTGGGTTTTTTTGTTTTTTTTTTTAATTATAGTTTTTATTTATTTATGAGACAGAGAGAGACAGAATGTGAGCAGGGGAGGGTCAGAGAGAGAGGGAGACACAGAATCCAAAACAGGCTCCAAGCTCTGAGCTACCAGCACAGAACCCGATGTGGGGCTTGAACCCACAAACCGCGAGATCATGACCTGAGCGGAAGTCAGACGCTTAACCGACTGAGCCGACTGAGCCACTCAGGCGCCCCAAAGCAAAGATTGTTTTAATAGCTGATCCTTAAAACATCAAAACTGAAATCCCTTCTTGTGGAATTCTTTTGGGAAAGCATTTACTAATAATTCACAAAGACTCCAAATCTAATTATTTAAAAGAAGCACATCTGCTTTGGACTTTCTGAATTTTCTCCTTAGGCTTTTTCTTTCTTGTCTTTTTTCCTTTTAAATGTTACACCTCTCAGAATTCCTACAGAATTGTCTGACATTTTCTATGAGGTGTAGTTTACTCTATTAGACAACATTTACTGCTGTTCCTGGGGAAGGCAAACCACTTAATGTGTGAGTTAAAGGAAGCAACCATTGAACATTTACGGAGATAAATCTCTTTGTATATAGTTTCTGTAAATAAACCTTTCTCTGTATCCCAGTACAAGTTTCTTGAGAAATAAAGCCAAGGCAAACTCATCAACCACATAGTGGAGTACCCCACAAGATAGAGCTCAATAAATGTTTGTTGAATTCAGTTTTATATCACATTGACAAAAATAGAGACGATGATAACAAAACCCACAAAAAATCAGCTATACTTTGAATGTTTACTCGATGCTATGCATTATACTAAGCATTTATGTGCTTTGTTTCATTTAATCCTCAAGAAAACCCTGCGAGATTGCCATTATTATCCCCACATTAAAGAGGAGGAACTAAAGTTTAAAAGGTTAAATAACTTCAGCTCAGAAAGATTAAGTAGTTTGTCCTAGGGATCACAAAGCTAGGAAGAGTAAAGCCCATATATATTAGGTTAGAACCTTGATCTGACCAGCTTCACTACTGTTTCTCCAGAAAGAGAATGCTACGGTAAGTGTTGTTTCACAAGGTGTTGATGAGGATTAAAGGAAGTTGTCCTACTCTTTCTCGACTTACTCCCACTGAATGAAAATGACTTGCTTGAAAATAAAATAATTCTATAAAATTAAATCTGAGTGCCTCCCAGGTATTTGATTGGCTTGCCATGTTTGTGCTGCTGATTCTGAAAAGATCCAGAAGCAGATATTTCACAAATATGAAGACAAATTACATTGAACTTTGATTTCTAGGCAACTTTAAAAAAACCTGCATTTTGGGGGCTTTTTTCCTCAAAGCTCTTTTGTTTATTTTCCACAAGGAAGACTTCTATAAAGGAACCTTGTCAGGTTCTTGTAGAACTTGTGATGTTCTCAGTGGTCCTTCAAGTGCCCTTTCAGTTACTCTGCTAGTGGTTGTCTATTTTCCCATATTATGACCAGTATACTAGCGAGTTGGCATTAGGAAAAAAAAAATTATCTGTGAGTGGAAGCCAGGGAAGAATGTCTAATCTAGTTAGTGGGTGGGCTTTAGTTGTCATGGAAACCCAGTTCTGTCATCCTATGTTGTTACTAGGCAGGAGCAGCCAGGTCATTCCATAAATCATTTCTGTCATAGCTGATGGTGATGCATTCCATCTGCTCCATCACTGCGTGCCATAGTCTGCACATTTGAAATCCCTTCCTTCAACCCATCTGCTGCCCCCTCCCCACAAGACACCTCCCCGAAACACATTCTTTTCTCTAACTTCCATTACAGACTCACATTCACTTTAGTACTCACAGAATGTACTGAAAAACAAAAACATAACATGGGGGATAGGAGGGATTAGAAGAGATGAGGAGAAGGAATTTTCTGAGGATTATATTTGAGAGTGTAACACACATATCAGAATTTTATGTTAGGTATTATAAACCTTTGGAAATGGTGACCATGCATATTTTGAAATTTTAAGTTCTTTAGAATATGACATTTTTAATATAGCATCTAGTTTTAGACGGAGAAAACACTGTGCTGTTGTCATTAGAAGTTATTTCTAGCTCTCCAGTCGTCTGATACACATCTTAGAAGGTCTTTCATGTGTGAAACATCACAGGGTACAACCTTTGTTCTTTAGTTTAGGTATTAAAAAGCGCACAGAATACTGTGATTAAACATGTAAGGCCAGATAATACATTTGCAAAGGTTCCTTTATTTTAGGTTTAAGCCAGGATAATTGTGGTCTTAATCTCAGGATAGCTAGAAAGAGAATTGTACATGAAAGTATTTACACAAAGTTCCCAAAGCCCTGTGGATTATGCATTAGTTTAGATAATAAACTAGAGTAGATAGAAGGAAAGGAAAATCTGGGTATTCGTGCCATTTCTAATGTGTTTCCCTGAACATTTGCCAGACAATAACCCTTTAAGATTGTGCCCATGGAGAGTTATATAGAGGAAGAAACATCTGGTTTATTTCAGTGCCTAATACCATATCAAAACACTTGGTCTTTAATTTAGAGGAGATCAAACAAGAGGTCTGTTTAACTTTGTTGATTATATCAGACTTCTTTGTGATAATTTATGTTTTGATTTCTACCTCTGAGCAAAGGAGAGAGAGAAAGAGTGGTGGGTGGATGTGTGTGTGTGTGTGTGTGTGTGCGCGCGCGTGTGTATGTGTGTGTGTGTGTGTGTGTGTGTGTATTAATCTGGATAGTTAAATGGTCAGTAGTCTCTAACAAAAGAAAAGAAAATTCAGGGAAGTTGACGTTTAAAAGTAATTCATGAAATAAGTTTCTTTGTTCCTTAGACTCAATAACATTAGCATAATAAAGATTAACTGAAATGTGCACTGTAGTGTTTAAAAAATTGGGCTCACAGTTCCAAGGTTGGGCTTGGGAGCCCTCCATTGTTTCTTTTTTGTCTGAGGCCCTTTTCATTAGCTTCTGGCTTATTGGCACCCTGCTGATTGGAATAGACCATGACTGATAGGAGGAGGAGCCTCATTTGTTGCAGTAAAATGAGGCATATTACCGGTTAAGCCTGGCAGAAGGTATTGGGAGTTATTCATCATTGGTCATTTAACAGTATGAGGACCATGGACTGCATGCAGAATGAGTTCTTACTTTGTGTTTATGCTTTAGATTCTAAATCACTCCCATCCCCATTTTTTAAGTGACTGACTTTTTTTTTTCTTTCAAACATCAGTGTAGGAGTTCTTTAAGGTCAGAAAGTACAAGAAGTACTGAAATCCTAATTTAGAATGTTTGTTGTCCAATAAAGCCTAGTGTTAGAATTTCTTACAGTTTCTATAGAATAAGTGTAATTTGTACATGGTTGGTGATAGAATAAACATAGCTGATAGAGTAAACAATGTAATGAAATGATCTGTGATCTAAAAGGCGGTATTATCCTGTTTTTTATTATGTTGTATTGCTCCTTGTCTCCCCACATACCCATTCTTTTTATGAAAGTAACAGGGACAAGAAAACGTCCTATAACTTGCCAGGCTATCTGTCAGTTCCGGAAAAGTGTTAATAACAATTATGTCTGTAATCATTTTAATTTAGAGCAAAGTAGAACTAGACAGTGTGGTGGGTGAGTGGGGAAAATGCCTTTTATTATACAAATGGAGAAGTGCTTTTGAAGAAGCACCAAAGTTAGCTATTTTATACTTGATACATTTTATACTTGATATGCATTTTTACAGTGATTTTTAAAAACCCTCATTTGATAGTGTTGATAATCTACTTATACCCTCCAACCCCCATGCCTACCTAACAATAGTATGGACAGCTTCATACATCAACACTAATTTCTCAGAAATAGTAGAACATCACTATATCATTGTTCTCAAAGCTTATAACCACAAAAATGATTTGTAAATGAATTCACCTTTGTAACAAAATCTTTTAATCCCTTTGATATTTCTGTTACTGAACCCCATTACATAAATACTAAGATAAATACTACCATTTACTGAGTCTTGTTTTTTTATCAAAAAGTATTTATAGCAGATTTCAAGTGCAGTTTAATTGCTCAAGTTTTTTTAAAAAATAAGTATTGAGCACCTACTTGTATAAGACATAGGCAGTGGTGGATTCAATACAGAATAATGTAAGGTCTCTGCCTTTAAAGAGCTTACAGTCAAGGAGAGGAGATACGACAGATATACCAAAAATGTTAATGTAGAACACAATGTAAAGTAAAAGACCAAAGAGAAATATAGGTTATTCTAAGAGTTATAAAGGAGGAGAGGATGAGTGTAAAGAGGGAGATGTGAGTTGGGGTGTCATGTGGTATAAAATTCCATCAGGGAGAAATTAAGAAACAGGCATTTTGAAAGCAAAAGCTCTGTTCAGAAAATGGAAAAAAAAATAACATATATTGTTTGCATAATAGGGTACATAATGTTACAAGTAGGTTATAAGTTAGATATTATTGTGATCAGATTATGGAAGGTATCAAATGTCATTCTATTTCTATTTAGTGGGCTGCAGGAAGCACTGTGTGGAATTTGACTATTTAAAACTGATTGGGAACAATAACTCAGGCAATTATATAAGGGGTGAAAGGATCAGGGAGTCACTAGAAATATAAAAGACTTAAATAATCCATCTGCAAGTTCTACTAAAGTTTTAAAGCAGTGTCATGGTGGTGAGAAGGATGTGTGCCTATCCCAGAGACCTAAAAGAGAATGGTAGGTACTGGCAGTCTGTGGTAGGAAGGGTGGTAGAGAGAAGTTGGGGAAAGAGAGTATGATTTTGGTGGCCATGAGAATGCTGATGCTGAAGTTGAGGAAACAGAATAGTAAAGATGGGCAAGGTAGGAAACTTGGGGCAGTGATGCAAAGTTTGGCTTGACATAATGAGCTTGAAATGAAAGAGTATGTCCAGATGGAGAAGTCCAGCAACCAGTGTGAGGATAGAAATGTCAACTTAGTAGTCATTCACAGAGATGTCATAGTTGATACTTTACAGAAGTGGTATTACCAAGGGATAAAACACAGGTGAATAGAAAAGAAAACTGAAACTAGAGCTCTTAGGGAAATCTATATTAAGTAACTGGAAGTGTGAAAGAGAGATGGAGCCTAGGTATTAACTATATCCAGTGATTTTTTAAAAAAATACTCAAATAGTAAATTCTCAGAAGAAGAATAATCATTCTTACAACAAGTATGTATTTACCAGCACTGTTGTAGAATCGGAAGCTACTGCAAATCTTGTATAATTCAAATTTTGTCTGAATAAGACAAAGTCCTTGCTCTTCTGAAGCATACATTTTACTGAGGTAAAAATGTAAGAGACAGATAAGAAAACAAACAAGTTTAGACAGTTAAGGATTAATGTACACACTATGAAGAAACAACAAAACCAGGAGGGTATGACAGAGTGGTGATGCTGTTTCTCTAGCGCTTTCATGCTGTTAATCTTTACAAGGAAATCAAAACTCAGCGAGTATGTCTAGTTTATGATAATTGGAGTTTTGCATAAAACTGAAACTCTTCTCACTGCTCATGTAGCCACCATCAATGTTGTCAACTCTTCCCTCTCTTACCAATATTAGTTAAGACATGTTTCATAAAAGTTAGCATCAATTGTTCCTGAAAGTTAAAATTATTTGAATCTTGAATGTGAAAAATAGTGATTTATAAAAGTTAAGGGAAATGCTGAGATATGTTTTTGTTTAAGTTTGGTGACCTTCCCTAATTTACACATGTGGTTTAAATTACTTTATGCATGTAGCCCATTGGGAACAAAATGTGACCTTTAGTTAATTTTCACATGTGTATCCTGATTTTTTTATAAGNCACCATTCTCCCCCCCCCCCCCCATTTCTAAGTCCTTCCATAATGTCTTTTGAAGTCTTGACAGTTTTGCTTTTCCAGAATTGCTTTTAACTTGAATATACAACTTTTAGATCTGGCTGTTTGGGAAGATTTGGTGATTAAAGACATTTACAGTTAAAATTTAGTTAACATTATACAAATTGGTGTATTTTCTTTGAGGTAGGTACATCCATTTGTAGTCAAAGGAAAATAGGCTCTCTGGCTGCTTACAATTCACTTAGTACTTTCTTCTTTTTAAAAAATAAAAGCTGGGGGCGCCTGGGTGGCTTAGTCGGTTAAGCGTCCGACTTTCGCTTGGGTCATGATCTCGTGGTTCATGGGTTCGAGCCCCGCGTGGGGCTCTGTGCTGACTGCCAGCTCAGAGCCTGGAGCCTGTTTCAGAGTCTGTCACTCCCTCTCTCTCTGACCCTCCTCTGCTCACGCTGTCTCTCTCTCCTAGAAATAAATAAAAACATTTAAAAAAAAAATAAATAAATAAAAGCTGTATTTAATGATTATGACTTGTGGAATTTTGTTTCACATGAGCCTGTCCCAGTATCTGGCTTTCTCAGCATATTACACTATGTTTGAAACCAGTGCTGAGACCCCCTTGTTTGCCATTAATTTGGGTCGTGTTAAATTCATTATAGTTCTAAGCCTATTCAGAGAAGGGGTGTTTCTATTGGATGACTTCTTTCACCCACAACTAGTTTTCCTTTTTAAATTCATCCATATAAGTTGATTTGCCTCTCCTAAGTTAAGTGTTGAGATGTGAAGATAGTTTAATATGCTCATTATAGAGATAGAATTGTCCTAGAGACATCTTCCCAGGGACTCTTAGTACTTGGATTAAAGTGACTTTTAAAATATGTAATGGTTAATTAGGTAAACTTGTCACTATTGTCGGTCACTGTTTTTTTTAACAATATGAAATAAATATAAAATATTGCAGCAAAACTTTTAGCCAAAATACCAAAATTTATACGTCCAGATGTTATTCTATTTGAAGTGGACCTCTTAGGAAGTAAAGTCCACAAATCATTTTGGGACCATTTTCTGAAGGACTTTTAGGTTTCATCTGCTATCCTCAAGTGTGACAAAGTATGCTTTGAGAGCAAGTTTGATTTTACACAATACATTGGGAGCTAAATTTGGCAAAAATGTAGTTGACCAAACTGAAAACTTTTTTTAAAGTATTTATTTATTTTAATTTAATTTAATTTATTTATTTTTGAGAGAGAGAGAGAGTGCACGCGCGCAGGGCAGGGGCACAGAGAAAGAGAGGGAGACACAGAATCCAAAACAGGTTCCAGGCTCTGAGCTGTCAGCACAGAGCCTGATGCTGGGCTCAAACTTGTGAGCCATGAGATCACGACCTGAGCCAAAGTCGGATACTTAACCGACTGGGCCACCCAGGCACCCCAAACCCAGAGCTTTTTAAATGATAAATAAAGAGTAACTGTTTTTAAAAAAAAATATTTTCTTTGGCCTTTAAAACTGTTTTTAAAGACTGATGTCTTCAAAAGGTTCATTGTTTCCTGAGATAATTATTTTTAATGGATATCACTTATTTAGATAATATATTCCAGAAAGATTGTTTATTAGACTTGTTAACTTTAAAGTCACTTCTTTTTTGTTCTAACAGAAACAAATAATTTTCAACTATAATAATAAGTAGATATCTATTTTATTCCTCTCATTATTAGAGTATGTATGATCCTTTTTGTAAGTAATCTCTGTGTCCTACATGGAGATCAAACTCATGACCCCAAGACCAAGAGTCATATGCTTTACTGATTGGGCCCACCAGGCACCCCTAGAATATATGACTTTTTAATCCTAGTTTTAAAACTATATATAGCCTTTAGGTAATGGAATAGTCCTTGATGAAACAAATTTTTCATTCTGAGTTTTAGGGGTGGCAACTTAGATTATAAAAATAACTCCATGAAAATGGATTTATATTTTTATTATCACATACTGATAAATGCATATTTTGTTTTCTGGTTAGATTTATTCTCCTGACCATACCAGCAGTAGTTTTCCATCAAACCCATCAACACCAGTTGGATCACCCTCACCTCTCACAGGTAGGCTGCTGTTTGATCTATCAACTTAAAAACGTGTATGGGGCTACTTTGAAATATTTGAACTTTGTCTGTTTTCCAATAAAATATAGTAAAAGTTCATGAAAAATTTATCTGAATTTTGAGAAAACATGTAAACAGAGCCTTCTTGAATTCATTTTGGAGAATAATGAAATATTTGCTAGTTCTGAATTACTCTTTTCAGATTCTTAATTTGGTATAATTTCTAAGAACAATTGTTATAACAGGATAAAAATAAGGCTAGACATTAGGGATGAAAGCAAAATATAGAGAAGGAGATAAATCAGAATTTTGGGTAAGGTGGCATAGAAAGTAAACAAAATAACCTATTTAGAAGTACATGTAACTTCTTTCTTCCTTGTTCTCTGCATTTTCCAGGTACCACGTGGAGGACTCAGAGATTAACAACTTTCTGCTAGATAGCTTGTCTTTATTTTTAGGTCTACTAAGTTACTAAGTTATTATTTTATTTATATATTCTTAGGAGTAATGTAGTTTTTTTGCTTGGAAAAGAAGTCTGTGAATGTGGATGAATATTATTAGTGGAGTTAAATAAGTAGTTCCGATTTACTTTACTTTTTCCTGGGTTTTTTTTCCATATTTGCTGTGACAAGTTCCAGATACTATCCTACAGTATAAATTTGTTGAGATATAATTGTTACTATTATAAATAGGAATTTTTAGATCTTAGAAATACATAAAATTATAGGAAAAATTTTTTTAAATGTTTTATTTATTTTTGAGAGAGAGATAGAAACAACATGAGCAGAGTAGGGTCAGAGAGAGAGGGAAATACAGAATACAGAGACAGGCTCCAGGCTCTGAGCTAGCCGTCAGCACAGAGCCCGACGCGGGGCCCGAACGCACGAACTGTGAGATCATGACCTGAGCTGAAGTCAAACACTTAACCAACTGAGCCACCCAGGCGCCCCGGAAAATTCTTAATATATATTAAGCTATGATTTTTAAACTTGTATGATATTTTTCTGAGCAGTATTTGAAGAAAAAAAAACATGCTGAAGAAGAAATGTATTCTGAGGGAAGGGCATTAGGCCTCTGGGTAAACATTGCTGTATTCCTCCAGCAGTTGACCTCAGTCATTAATTAAGCCCATGTAGCTTTGTTGTGTTGTTGTTGTTGTAGTTGTTGTTAAGCCTTCTTCCATTATATAGGGTTTCTGGGAAATCAGGGCTCTGGTATATCAGGGCCCTGGCTATCACCTGTGCTTTGTGTATTAGCTTTGTGACTCTGCTAAGAAGCATTCCAGTGTGGAGATGATAAACTGCTGGCAGCTGCTTTCAGCTCTTAGTGGGTTTTGCCACTTTCTCAGACACCATGGCTTCAGCTGTCTAGTAAAAATTGAACAGCTGTTCCCCACATAGACAGGACTATGAAAGACCCATTGACTTAAAGTTGTTATTTAACAGAGAGCTGAAATTACAGGAAGAATGATGTAACTTTAACCCTACTCACCCTCCTGGCACAGTTTTACTCAAATTATCAGTGTCATTTTTGCCACAGCCTGTTTTCCTTTCTCATCAGAGATGAGAATATTGGTGCTTACTATATGTTCCCTCTCTTCTTTTCTTCTACTCAGTAAGATACCTATAAACGTGTCCTTTGGTTTTTTATTAATACTGGGTGAGAAGTCAGGGAGCAGAGGAGTTCAGCATTTATGAGGGGATATCATTAAAGTGGAAAATCAGAGACTTCGACATTTTTCAAAAAATAATGGTCCAAAGGAAAACCTTACATTCCTCCTCCATCTTTATTTGATGTTTATTGGGTGATATCCTTTTTTCCCCTTTAATTCAGCTGATTAATGAAAATCTATGGTCTATTGAAGTGTGTAATGAAGATATTAATAGGCTTCTTTTTCAATTCAGCATTTATAATCAAAGAAAAGTATTTTCTTTAAGGTTTATTATAGTCCTACTGAAACAGCACATCAGAGACTGATTTTATACAAGTGCATCTCTCCGCCTCTCCTGTTTCTGGTATCCCCTTCCTGTCACCACACACATAACACACACACCCTAAATTGGCAAAAATATAAAGAGAGAAGGAAAAAGGAAAGCACGATGTGATAAATTATTCACAGTTGAAGGAAAAATGAAAAAGAGGGAGCAAACCAGAGTTTCTACACGGTATGTGGAAATTATTTTGTACCTTGTATGGCAGTGGCCCATTAACTAGAGTAAACAATTCCACCCACTGTGTGTTCTCTACACTTGTCCTGTTCTGCAGCCTGAGCATACGTCAGACTGGCACAGGCCTTGTGAGAATAGATACACGGGTAAAGAGCCACTTAGGCCACTAATAAGGCAACCATCATTCTTGTTTAAATTCCATTCTTTTCCTTAGGAACTTTTTCAGGCCAAGAACATATATTTTTACCTAGAGCATGCTTATGAGGAACTTCTGAGATAACACTAATACTACAGTGTATACTGTACACTGACACTAGTGCTAGTGTATCAGTTGGGATGCTTTAGGCTGAAAGGAAGAGAAACTCTTGTCTCGGTTGACTTAAAAAATAAGGGGGATTGCATATCTTCATGACAAGAAGCCCATAGCAAGGCAAGTTCCTGGACCCAAGTGTATCAGAACTCCTGCTCTACTACTTCTGCAGTTCTTCCTCAGGCTGCTGGAAAATTCAGTTCAAGGTATCCTATGTGGACATAACAGTGTTCAATAGAAGAAAAAGGACTGTCTTTTCTTTGTATTTTAAGAATCTTTTTCATAAGGCTCTTCAGCAGATTGACCCTCATGAGTCTTTGGCCAGCAGTGGGCCCTAACACATTGGTCATAACAGAAATGGGACTACCATGTGGATATTAGACATCAGGGTTTACCCTGAGAGCTAAGGATAGAGTTACTCTTTTCTGGTTCACACCAGGAAAGGATAGATAGCCTACCCCCTTCTGAACAAAATCAAGGCTCTGGCAGCAAGATAGAAGAGAAGAATGGCTATGTCTATCACAGTTGTCATTTGGGAAAGGACACAAGTATTTAAAAGAATATGTTTACTGAGGGAACTTGGAGAGCAGACAGACAAAACCATGTTTTTCCTTTCTTCACCTCCTTCTTGGATATTAGTAAATAAATGCTTAATAATAGCAATCTTAAAGACATTTACAATAGAAATGGAGAAAGAGAAGGAAGAAAAGATTCCTTAGTTTTAGCTAATCAATGAGATATTTATTTTAATCATATGTCAGTGTGCCTGGTGTTAGATAATCATATGACTTCAGCAGGTTTTCAGTTTAGCTGAGAAGATGAAAAGTAAACAACATGGGGTTCCTGGGTGGCTCAGTTGGATAAGCATCTGACTCTTGATATCAGCTCAGGTCGTGATCTACAGTTGTGAGATCAAGCCTTGCGCCTTGGGTTGACAGCACAAAGCCTTCTTGTAATTCATTCTCTGCCTGCCTGCCTGCCTGCCCCTCTCTCCCTCCCTCTCTTTCTCTTCTCCTCTCCTCTCCCCTTCTCCTCCTCTTCCTCTTTCTCTTCCTCTCCCCCTCCCCCAATCTACCTCTGGAGCCCTGGAGCCTTCTCCCCCCATTCTCAAAATAAATAAATGAGCATTTTTTTAAAAAGATAAATACACGAAAATATAGCCATCAGAATTCACTCTAAGGTATAGAACGGTCACGATATACTTCATGAGGAGAGCAGGACTTTAAAAGGAGGAAAAAGAGCTTTCCTGGATCTAAAGGGAAGAGTATAACAAAGATCCAGATGCAAAACAAAGCATATGACTTCTTCATCCAGAGTCATGGGGATGACTGATTATGAACTCTTCATGTATGGAAGTGTGTGGGAAGCACTAAAATGGAAAGGTTGGCTGGAACCACATTGTGGAAAGCAAAGCACTGAGTGCTACATTAAGGATTACCCAACCTTTTCCAAGTTTGAGGGATCTCATGAAAGTTTCAGTTTAAGGTGAGATTACAGAGGGAAACAACTAACAAAATAAGAAAATGCATGATAAGTGGTCCTAAGAATTTCTTTCAGCCATATAAAATGTTGGTATCTAGGCTCTAAATTAATTAATCAGTTAACGCTTAAGTTCCACTCAGTGAGAGCAGATCAGAAACACTGGGTGAATTTTAGATTTAGTAATCAAAGAAAGCCTTTCCACATTTTCTAGCCAAATAACTCACTTCTTCTAATTACCTAGCTAGCTTGTTTTCTAGAACTGGTCATTATATTTTAATAGCAGGTAGGTTTATTACAATCCTTCTTGAATAAACTAGCTTTTTGGGGTGATCACTAAAAAGCCTAGGCAGTTACAGAAATTGGTGACTGCATAAACAGTTGAAAACTTGTGCTTATTAATAGAAGGAAGAATAAGCCCTAAGCCTCTTTATATGTATACCAAATAAGAGGTGACAGGGAAGGAAAGCGGGAGATATCCTGTTCTCTGTTATCTTGCATATTTGTGTAATATTACAGTTGATGATTACAAGCTAGAGATAGAGATGCCAACATCAGCAATAGGACTGATTTCTACTGAACTAACTCTAATATCCAGTCATCCCCTTTGTGACTAATAGAGTAATATTTGAAATGAGTAACTGGGGTTCAAGGAGCTCTGTCCATGAGATACAACTTAGCGTGTCTATGAAGTTCAAACAGATATCATTGATTAAAGCACGTTAATATTTTGTTTCAACCCAGTATGTCACACTGGGGCAGCCCAGTCTATAATAAAAACAAAACTGGTTTGAGTGTACATATATTTCTCCAATTTAATGAATTATGAATTATATTTTGAATATAGACCTTAGAATGATTTCTTCATATCATTGTCAGTAAAATAATGAATGTAGGTGAATTCTTACCTAAGTAACTCAGTGCACACACCGCATTCCTCAACCCTAACTTACTTGGAGAACCACAAAAATGGCATGTTTTGCCAAGCAGATGCATTGTAACAACTCTGAGGTGTTTAAACATAAAACTTGTGTTAATATCTGATATAGATTAAATAATTTAATGATTTAAAGTCTTCTGCAGGCTGATCACCAAAGGGAGAATGGGAAAGTTGGGGCAAAATGTTAGAAAATAAAATATTGTAAACATTAAAAGAAATTACATTACAAGGAATCTAGGGCCTTTTTCAAAATGGATTAGAATTAACCTTGTTAATTTTAAGTTAGTTCACAAGATTCTGTTTCATTGCTCAATTTTAGATTGTCCATAATTCACGTAGTTGAATTATGACTGCATTTGTATGTCCAGCAGGAAACCTTAAATGGTTCTTAGAATAATTTATGATTTGCTTACAAGTAAAAAACGCTTGCTGATGAAATACATAATATGTATTTTTTCTTTCAATTTTAGTATTTAAAATTTTCCTGTGTAATCACAATAGTATGCATAATTGTGAAGTATAATCAGGTTAAGAATTTTTCCAATGTGTAAAATAAATTTTATTGACGGGAATACAATTATTAGGTTATTCAACTAAACTGAACTATAATAGTTACAATTTACCATACATTTTCATTGTTTCCTAAATTTGGCAAATAATCTGCAACAACAGTCTTGGTAGAAAGAACATTGGTTAAAATTTCATTTAGCAGTAAATGAACAAATTAAGTAAACCTGCAAGTTCTCCAACTTCAGATTTCTCATGTAACTCAGGTTGTCACTGAAGCGTTTCTTAATAACTATAATATTAATAACTATAATGGTTTTCATTATTTTCTGTAAATAACTTATTTCCATATACACAGTCTGCATTCTCCTCAACGACATGGATAGATTAATCCTTTCATCTTTTTTATAGTTTTCTTCCTTTTTATTTTTTTCTACTTTGAACTTCTATCTTTTTTCACTCTGTGTTATTGCTACTTATAACAATTTAACAATTTTCATAGTGGTATTTTCCAAATAAAATAATATGTTTGGTGTAAATTATGTTGGGAAAACCTTTAGCAGATAATCCTAAATGCACTTGCAGTCATTTGAAATTGGTACGTTTGTGCATAACTTAATGGCAGAAGTTAATAGGACACTTTAGAAGGTAATATGGCTTTATGAATTGAGTATCATGGATATATTTATACCTTTTAATTCCAGAAATGCTGTTTATCCTCTATTACAACTATTACTATTGTTGTATTACTATTACAGCATCATTGATTATATTCCCTGTACTGTGCCTTTCATCCCCATGACTTACTCATCCTATAACTGGAAGCCTGTATCTCCTCTCCTCCCTCCTGCCCCTCTGTCAACCACTAATTCTCTGTATTTATGGGTCTGTTTCTGCTTTTTTTGTTACAAAATAACAGAAGTAGTTAATAATAACTAATACAAATTTTTACAAAATATTTATTTTTAAAAGTACTGTATAGTTTTTTTTTCTTTTCCCCAACTCCCTACACTGTTGTGTTAATAATGAAAAAGACTTTACTTTTAGGATTTTTAGGTAATCTTCACACCGAACATGGGGCTCGAACTCACAGCCCTGAGATCAAAAGTCGCATGCTCCACTGACCGAGACAGCCAGGTGCCCTGAAGAAGATTTTTTTTAATGTGTTGGGCTTATAAGTAGCCAGTACTATACCGAAGGCTGAACAAAAAACGTTTGCATAAGTTTATGTACGGCTACAGAATGGCTTCACCCTTTCTTTCATAACATTATCAAGATCAGTGAGTTAACCAAGGTGTGTATATATGCTTTTGTGTTTTATTTTAACAGGTACCAGTCAGTGGCCCAGACCTGGAGGGCAAGCTCCTTCATCCCCAAGCTATGAAAACTCTCTCCACTCCCTGGTAAGGGCCCCTTAGAAGTATATGGGTCACTTTTATCTGATAGTGCAGAGTACATTTTTTCAGTAAATCCTGAGTAACAATGAAAAAACAGTAGGATAGCATTACACATGAATTCTTTGCTAACAAATGGCCTGATGTAGTTTAACAGTGTAAGTAAGACACATTGGGTGTGCCTTTTGCCATCTGTTCTTGGGACATCAGGCTTCTTTCTGGTCTCAGGACAGCTGGTAGTAAAATAGTATTACGGGATTTTTGCTTTTTTGATAAATCTAGAGTTTAACTTTTCTATACCTTTATGTTTATATATAAGAAGAAACAAATAAAAAAGTACAAGATCAAATAAAAGCAAGAAAATTAGCTATGCAATGCAAAGTGGTTATATTTTATTCTTTCTCATGTGACTATTCTATATATAGTTAATAACATTTCCATTAAAAATTTAAAATGTAGCATCAATTATTTTTGTCATGAAAAGTATTATTTTCCCATGTGTTCTTTTTAAAAAATATATTGTGTCAATTGTACAAGCAAAAATATTATTTAATAAATGAATAAGGAGGTAGAATAAAAGAGCCTTTCTAGGTATTGAATGCGAAGAATTTGTGATAGAATGTTAACTACTGTTGCTTTTCAATACCTACCACAGAATTATAGTATTATAAAAACAAAATAGGATGACTTGATGGAATGCTAAGTCATGGTATCATTTAGTAATTTCACGTTGCAAATAGAAGAGTCCTTTTTCTGTGACTAACAGAACAGTTGAAGGGAAAGTCTTCTTCTTTCATATTTTGCAAGCAAATATAAACAGTGTTTGCTATTTAGATGCTAACCTTATAACTTTGCTGTTAAATCCCAGCCTTCTCATACCTTAATACAAGTAGATCTCGAAGGTCTCTGCGTTAACTTTACTAACATGTTATGCTGACATGCAATATCAGCTATTTCCTCATCTCTTTTGGAGTTATTCTTAACCTGTGCTTTGCCTCCTGTTCTGTCTTGACTTTGCCAGAAAAATCGAGTTGAGCAGCAACTTCACGAGCATTTGCAAGATGCAATGTCCTTCTTAAAGGATGTCTGTGAGGTACTATTTCTTTTAGATGGTGCCTTTTTTGTGTTTCAGTTAATTATACTTCCTATTATTCATTTAAAACCTTCAAGCCTGTACAGACTCCAAAGTCTTTTAAAATCAAACAATGACCAGTTTCGTTTTTGTACAGTATGTAAGAATAGACTTTTGTTTTTTATGTTGTTGAGAATGATCCTTTTTAAAAGAGCTCTACTGGCATGTGCTTTTGATTTTTTTAATTCTAATATGTTTGTGTATGGGGCATGTGTGTATCCACAGACAATCTCATTTCCTCAGTTTTGTGAAAGAACATATTTGGATGTGTTCACCATTTCAGATAGGTATGCTTTATTCACTTAAAACAAAATTGCAACTTAAACTTGATGGATTTGAGGTCCTTTCCCCAAATTGCCCTCATTTCAGAGATCAATATTAAAGTCCAGTTTATCTTTTTTATCAGCTGTAATTATCAGACACGGTAGAGTAGCCTTCATCTTTTTTAGAAAGCTAAAAGAAATAGCCTCATGGTAGATTGGTAAATTGATTTTATGAAGCAGTGATTTGTTTCTGAAGTTTTGTTAATTTTGCATAGTCGTCAAATATCCTTTCTTTGATTCTTTATTGTAGTGTAGGTAGTTGCTTTTGAAGCTCCTTGATAGTGCGTTTTACTTGCTGTCTTCTCTAAATCCCAAAGTAGGAAACATAGCAGTTTAAAGAACTTAACAGATACCAGCAGTAACCTCCATGTCTTTTTTCAACCCCTACAGCAATCTCGAATGGAGGATCGTTTAGACAGACTGGATGATGCTATCCATGTGCTGCGGAACCATGCCGTGGGACCGTCCACCAGTTTGCCTGCTGGTCACAATGATATACACAGTTTATTGGGACCATCCCATAATGCACCAATTGGAAGCCTCAATTCAAACTATGGTGGATCAACCCTTGTTACAAGCAGTCGATCTGCTTCAATGGTAAAATAGTGCTCATCTTTTTTGTAATAACAGCTAAAGCTTATTATCCCAAATGTTTTTCATGAAATCTTTGGAGGAGAGGGTTCTTCTTTTTCAAACAGACTTATTCTGTCTTGGGCTGGGCCATTGGTTTCACATTGGCCCTTAAAGTCCTGCTATGATCATGTGCAAAAAGCTAAGACTTTCTGCAAGATCATTTTAGCTTACACTTAGATTTTTTTCCCAAGATGTGTGGCAGAACAGTTTTTTGCCTTGAAACAGTATATAGATACTCTAAAGAGCAAAGACTGTAAAGCAAGACTGAATTTCAAGGATTCTGGTCTAGAAAAGTTGTTTATTATAATTTGGAACCTGCCTTCAAAACCAGAAGGAATGTGAAATTATTTGTACCAGTCCAAATTTAAGCTTTATTCCCAAAAAAATGGAAAAAATGGGATAGTTTTAAGAATAGCTGTAATTTGAATGGCAATGAAAGAAACAATGTTCAATTAATTCCTGAAGAGAATAAAATAATTCAATCCATCTTTTTAAAAACATAGTAATACTTGAGATAGAAAAAAGTAAAATTCCCCAGCACATCAAAAATTCTGTGTTGAATGTCTTACATTATTTTTTATCCAAATTGTCTTTTAAAGGGATGAAGCTCCTTTTGAACCTGCAATTTAACTGATGCCATGTGTTTGAATGTTTATAGCATTGTTTTTAGGATTTATTGCATGCTGTGAAATATTCTCCTGTGAAACCACTTTCTAGCTGTAAGCCATGTGATCAAGGATAAAATTCACCTATCATCAAAATAATTAAGTGCCCCAAATGCTGAAGGCTTGTGTTCTGTAAAGAGGATTGGTTCCAGATTTTCACATTCACATATTAGACAGCCATTTATACTCATTTTGGAGCAGCTGAAGTAAACATCAAACACAGCTGCCTAGTTTCCTGAGTACAGCATTTTCAGCAACATAGGTGACATTAGATGCCTATATATCTAACAACCAGTTTTGAGTTGTGTTTTTTTAATGTCAGAAAATTGGATATTCAGGCTCTTAATTAGTTTTTGTTGCTGTTGGTAAGCTAATAAAATGTGAAAACATTTAAAATTACAAAAATCATCAAAATAAAAGGGAGTATTAGCCCTGTTAATAATAATAATAAATAAAATAATATTAATAGTATAATAAGATAGCATTTGTTGCAGATATAAATGTAGAATGTCAAATTAATAACTATTATTTTTGTTGAAATAACTGTTTATCCTCTTTTAGAAGAATGGCTTCAAAATCAATATATTTGAATCCAAAGTTTGTCTCTTGTACCATTTGTAGTTATTCCTACCTCATAATTGTTTTTTAATTCTTCACTAATAATAGCTCACTGCCCCTAGTCCAGTTTTTCTGCTATAGATGTATCTCTGGCTCTTATGTCTCTAGGAAGTTATTTTTACCAACTTTGTATATGAGTTAGAAAACAGATTTTTCAAAAACCAGTCCTACAAAGCCATGTAGAAATCTAGTGCATTTTAAAAGGATTTGTGGAGGGAGAGATTGTTTCATTAGATACTGCCCTGAAGCTTTTAATTAAAAAGTAGCTCCCATTATATTCTCTAGGAATATGCTGCCTACTTCAGAGCCTCAACAAAAAGGCTGCCAGAGATATTCTTTAAAAGGGGAAAAAAAAAAAACGAGTAGTCTAGAAAAATGTCTTGTCACTTTGAGGTGAGTCTGGCTTAGTCAGAGCAGCAGCAGCAGCGCTGTAGCAACTAAGGCTGTGCTGCTGCTCAGTGTGTCTACCTGGGTCCTCTTTCTGGTTCTTACTGCCGCTTGAGAGGACCTAGAGCTGGTGAACAGCTGCCACATGTCATGTGCTATGTTCGCCCCGTCCAGACTGTCACTAGTGGAGGTGGAGCTACAGATGTTTCTGACAGGCTTACCCTCAAATTATCAAGTTACTAACTGACAAAAGTCTGAGACTGTCAGGTGAGTCACTATTCATCTCCCATCCTTCTGAAATGAACTGTTTAACTGTAAGTCCTTAGTTCTCAACTTCAACAAAAAGGTCAAAGCATAGAATGAAATGAAGTTCACAGTCAGCAGTGACTCTCCCAGCCAAGCCTTAGGCATAATGTTGAGAAATATTCTTATCCTGGTGGCTGTTGTCCATGTCTGAAGACATCAGGAGTGCCAGGAGCACTTTGCTTACACGCCCATTACCCACCTATATGAAATCAGTTCTTTTCATATTATTGGATGGTGTGTGATTGGGGAGATGCATTATTATAACTATTGCCAGCCATTTTCAAGAATTAATCTCCTGCTTTTATTATTCCCTCTTGCCGCTGTGTATTCTAATTGATCATGGCTAAGAAATGACACAATTTTACAGTCTAGAAACACTTTTCCTTTTTTGTCTTGTTTAACTTTCTGGTAGTTTATATATTATCCTCTACATTAACATAAATTGGTATTTGTCCTATAGGCTTCCAAAACTGGAGGCTACTTGGCCAAAATTATGAAGTAACCACAGAAATATCAGTTTATCAACAATTCTATATCACCTTGTACAATTTGTGAGGTCAGCTTCTCTCTAAAATATGTAATTTTCATTATTCCATTTATTTTCTGCAGAGGGCAGAATTATTTTAATAAACAAATATCAATTCAGGAATTCTACAGAACATTCAAATAAAATTTTTGTTGTAATGGATTTTTGTTCTCATGGGTATTTACTGTAGGTCACCGTCCTAATTGTAGGGGTTTTATATATATATTTATTTTGCTTATTTCATTTACTTTGAGAGAGAAAGAGAGCACACACACACCTGCAGATGCACAACCAGGGAAGGGGCAGAGGACAAGGGAGAGAGAGAATCCGAAGCAGGCTGCACACCCAGTGCAGAGCTTGACACAGGGCTCTAGATCATGACCTGAGCCAAAACCAAGAGTCAGACACCCAACTTACTAGCAGATTTTAATTATGATATTGCTTTCTCTGCTAGCATTTTAGAAGAAGGATCAGTATACTTTTTCTGTAAAAGGCCAGATAGTAAATATTTACTTACCTCTAACATTCTAACTTGAAAGCAGCCGTAGACATTATGAAAACAAATGGGTGTGGCTGTGTTCCAATAAAACTTCATTAACAAAAAAAGAGCTCCTTAATTTTTGAGAAACCAGGACCAGATTTGGCCAACAGGCCATGCCTTTCCAATTTTTTGAATTGAAACATAAATTAGCTTCTCAATGCAGGTAACAAGGGTTAGCAAGTTTTTATTTTTCCTGGAGCCTGTAACTGTTGGCTTATTTTTTTAATGATTAGTTTGGGAGTGCTTTTGAAGTAGTTAGAATATTTGAGGTAAGCCAGAATACATTTAGAGTGGAAGANAGAAAAAAAAAAAAAAAAAAGTTGGTATCAAGTTAGAAGTGATACAGACAGCCCAGCTCCCAGCCTCCAATGCTATCAAGATTATTTGTGGTAAAGTCTACATAGACAGGTTAATCAAGATAGTGTTCTGTTGGTCAGGGAAATAATTTTGTTGCTGATAAACTTTCTTTATAATATAAATGTTTTCAGTTATAAGATTGTGTCATTAAAAGTCGTCTGTAGCCGATAGTGTTGATTTGTGTGAGAACCATCTTCTTATAGATGAAATAATTGTCTGGTATTTTTTAATTATTCCAGAAAAGGATTTTTATATTTCACACCAAGGAGATAAGACTACCAACTGCCAAAAACCTGTTAATAGGAGCCAATATAGAAAGACTTAATTTTGACTATTGTTACTTTTATTATTGTTGTTGTTGTTCATTTATTTTGAGACACAGCGTGAGAGGGGGAGGGGCAGAGAGAATCCCAAGCAGGGATGCAGGGCTGGAACTCAGGAGCCCAAGCCATGAGAACATGACCGAAGCCAAAAACCGAGTCAGACGCTTAACCGACTGAGCCACCCAAGCACCCCCATTTTTGTTACTTTTAACCAAACAGATTGGACCAGCATCAAAGTATAGAATTAAATGAGGTTTAGAGGCACCTGGCCAGCTCAGTCAGTAGAGTATGCAGCTCTTGATCTCAGGTTTGTAAGTTTAAGCCCCCCATTGGGTGTAGAGATTACTTAAAAATAAAACCTTAGAATTACATGAGGTTTCAACCACAGAAAGCTTTTAACATTATTTTAGCTGTCTAATATACAGAAAAATTTAATTTCTTGAAAGATTACTATGTCAGAAAAAGAAACTAAGAAATGAATAATTAATTCCTACTTTTTTATATATAGTTATAGCCAGACTGGCATAGTTTTACATTTGCTCTTATTTTTGTTTTTGTTTGTTTTTATTTTATTTTGAAAAAGAGAGAATTTGCATGGGTGAGCATGAGCGGGGAAGGGACCAAAGGAGAGGGAGAGAGTCTTAAGCAGACTCCAAACCCAGCAGGAAATTGACCCAGGGCTCAATCTTACAGCCCTGAGATCATGACCTGAGCTGAAATAAGAGTCGGACGCTTAACCAACTTCACTTCCCAGGTGCCCCTGCACTTATTTTTGAATGCGGTTAACATTTTCACGTACTTAATTTCATACTCCCTTTCAGCATTTTTGATGATTTCTCCTTATTTGTTAAATGCAGATAGAAAACTTAAGACTTTTTGTCATATACTCTTACTAGAATGTGATTGATGTATTGTTTAAATTTTAAAGCACAAAATCAGAGTTTTTAGAAGTATTAAAATGTGAGCATTGGACTTTAATTTTGCTCCCATTTATTCAGTGTAACCATAAATTCTTGGAATAAACTGCTGGCAGGAAAATATACTGGTATTAAGGGGAAAACTGAAAAGGAACAGAGTTGTTAATTTCATTTGGGCATTATAAAGAAGTCTCAACAGTATAAAGTTATTGTATATCACACCTGTTAATGGGTGTAATATCTAGACTACTGAGGCCCAATGAGATAATTCCATGATAACTGCTTTTATCCTTAACAGAAGGTACTCAGTTATTCCTCCAACAGTGATTTCAACTTCAAACTATGTTCTTTTAGAAGCTTTTTATATTAGCATAGGCTTGATGCAAATCTGGAAAAGTTCCTTATTTATGATATGAAATTTTATCCATGAGGGTTTTTTTCATTGCTTTAAGTCCTGAGGAAATGTAATCCAACCATTTCTCTTAATTTTTTTTAATTCCTTGGGGGTTTTGTTGTTTAAGCTGTGGCTGGAGATTTGTGGTGTTCTTGTATAGTAGCAGAATAATGTTAAATTGTATGATTTAAAGTTTTCTTATATAATTGAAAAATATAAACTGTCTGTTTTCTAAGTTCTAAAGCAGAGAAACTATAAGATTAAGTTATTAAAGCCTAAGAAGCAAATAAAGTAGTATTTATTCGGAATTGTCCCATAGCAAATTTGAAATCTAACTTTTAACCTTACATGTAGACAGCATTTAACTTTATTAGTATAGGTTTATATACTATAGAAATTATATACCTAGGTTTCAGCTGAATTGAAGGAGTTTATTTTTAACTGTATTTTATTTTTCTAACCATTTTTTCCCTGAATGGGCAATTTAATTTTTTTTATTAAACGTATGTTATAGTGCTTTTTAAGAGATTTGATATAAGTTTAAAAACCATACAGGTTATATATTTATGGAAATATCATTAAAAAGGAGACATAACAAATTAAATTCTACTAAGTTTCTAGCTTAAAACTCCTCTTTAGGTAAAACAAAATATATACAGAACATAAAGATCCTTTAATCAGTCTGTAGATTAATACTGATTAATCTAAATCATTAGTATTCAGTGAATAGTAAAAATGGAACAAATTGTTAGAATAGAATTCAGAATCAGAGAGGAATTCATACTGAGCACTTTTCAGTCTGCTCCTTAATTCACAAGACCTCTTATTCATCAACTAATTAGATTTAGCATTTTTCCATTGTGGGTGCTAAAGCTATTGGCCAAATTAAATGAAAACAGCTCCCTTGTTGGGTGCTCCCACAAAAGTAAGGCCATACACAAATTGTGAAGACTCAGAATGCAGGATGATGTCATTTAATGAGTTGGGCCTTTTATTCTGAAATAGAGCTCTTCATAATAATTGAAATTTAGAGCATGGCAGGCCTAGGGGTTTGCCTTCTCCTGCTACTCCCCTAGTAGCAGCAGCCTGTCAGCTGTATGCTAACGAGAGGAACAATTAAACATAGAGTCCTATCTGGCTGGCCCAGTCTCTGAGCTCAGACAAAGAACTGTTTATACACCTGTTGTGTCTGTGGACAGACCCATTTGAATGGGTAGCTGCAGATTAAAGGGAAGACATGGGAGCCAGTGTGAGCAAGGGTTAAATCGAACTTTAAGAACTGTGAAAGTCAGATTCTCCAGAAAATTTATGAGGACCATTTGCAAGGGGAATCGGGTTACAAAAAAAAAAAAGTTCCTTCTGACTTCATTAACATGAAAAACTCCAGACTTCAGGCGTTTTGCTAAGCTGAGGCCATTTTTTAAAGATTTTTTTTCTTTTGGAAGCCAATTATGAAAATTGGTGTAAAAAAGGTACTTAATTTATAGTATTCCAGAGAGACGAAAATATTTGCTGTCATTTATATCCCAAAACAAATTGAGCAGCCATCTGATTTTCCTTCAGGTGGTAAAGCAAAAATCCCTAGGATTTACTTAGATAATGATCTTTCGCCTGCCAAGCCTTTCATCAAAAAGGATAGAACATTTTTATTTTTTGATATTCAGAAAATCAGAATTATTTTTACTAATGAAATAAAAAGAAGTAAGAATTCAAAAGATGCATCATCACTTATCACTCAAATGAAAATTCTGTTTGTGGGGCACCTGACTGGCTTAGTCAGTTAAGCGTCCAAGTCGGTATTAGCTCTGGTCATGATCTGATGGTCATAAGATCAAGCCCTGCATTGGGCTTCACGCTGAGTGTGGAGCCTGCTTGGGATTCTCTCTCTTCTCTTTCTGCCCCTACTCTGCCTACTCTTTCTTGTTCACTCCTGCTCTTGCTATCTCTTTCAGTCTCTCTAAACAAACACTTAAAAAAAGAAAATTCAGTTTGTGACTGTTCAGTGGTATTGGCTTATAGAGCTATAAAATAAATTGTGCACATACAGAGTAAATATACATATATTTGAAAGTTTAAATTTTAAGACTTTTTAATTTAAATTTTAGTTAACGTACAGTGCAGTATTGGTTTCAGGAGTAAAATTCAGTGATTCATCACTTACATACAACACCCAATGCTCATCACTACAAGTACCCTCCTTAGTTCCCATCTAGCCCATCTCCCACTCACGTCCCTTCATTAATCCTCAGTTTATTCGTTGTTAAGTCTCTTGTGGTTTGTTTCCCTCTCTTCTCTTTCCCCCCTGCCTCCCTATATGTTCATCAGTTTTGTTTCTTAAATTCCACATATGAGTGAAATTATATGGTATTTGTCTTTCTCTGACTGACTTATTTCACTTGGCATAATATATTTTAACTCCATCCATGTTGTTGCAAATGGCAAGATTTCATTCTTTTTGATGGTGGAGTAATATTCCATTGTCTATATATACTACATCTTATCCATTCATCAGTTGATGGACATTTGGGCATTCTCCATAGTTTGGCTGCTATAAACTATAAACATTGGGGTGCATGTACCCCTTTGATTCTGTATTTTTGCATCATTTGGATAAATGCCTAATGTACAATTGCTGGTTTGTAAGGTAGTTCTATTTTTATTTTCTTGAGGAACTTTCATTCTGTTCTCCAGAATGGCTGTTCCAGTTTGCATTCCCACCAACAGTGCCAGAGAGTTCCTGATTTTCCACATCCTTACCAGCACCTGTTGTTTCTTGTGTTGTTAATTTTAGCCATCCTGACAGGTGTGAGGTGGTATCTTATCGTGGTTTTGATTTGTATTTCCCTAATGATGAGTGATATCGAGCATCTTCTCATGTGTCTGTTAGCCATCTGAATGTCTTCTTTGGAAAAGTGTCTATTAACATCTTCTGCCCATTTCTTAACTGGGTTGTTTGGTTTTTTTGGTGTTGAGTTTGAGAAGTTCTTTATGAGATTTTGAATACTAACTAAAAGGCTATTTTCTTTTAAGTTACTTAGCATGATAGTTCAAAATACTAGGTAAGAACAAAATTCAGCACCTATTACCAAAGATCACAGGAAGTTTTAAGTTCACATTATAAATACAAACACAGAATTCTTAGCTTTTAGTGTATCCTGCAGTGATTTCTTCAGCCAGTCAAAATTGTTCTGGTGATACCTATCTGTAGAATAGGCCTAGGCTCCTAGAGTCCCATAGAATTTGCAGCTAAATAGCTACATATTGTATTTGTACTATATTTATTTTTATAAGTGGGATTTTGCACTGACCTTCTCCTTAGGTCATTGAGTAGTTCATAGCAAGCAAGCAAAGCAACTAATCTTCAGCAATGACTAATCCTCAAATAAATTTAGAAGTAGATAGGGAATACATTAGGTGCTTTTTTTAAAACCACATCAAAGATAAGAATAAGGGTGGAAAACAGACATTTCTTCAAAAGTGCAGTAGCAGGGGTGCCTGGACGTGACAAAGCATATGACTTCGGTTCAGGTCATGATCTCACAGTTGTGGGTCCGAGCCCCATACCAGACTCCTCACTGATTTGCAGAGTCTGCTTAAGATTCTCAATATCTCTCTCTCTCTCATCAACTAAATAAAAAAGAAAGTGCAGTAGAAGACCTGATGTGTTCTAATCAGGTCCAGTATTAAATCCTCTGTATTGCCTAAAACTTTGCTTTGGTTCCTTTTGTGTAGCTCACAGGAAACCAAAGAATAAATGTGCATAGGGGTATTTATACCTCTTAGGGTAAAATCCATACAGAGTCATGAAAGATAAAAAACTGTATTAATTACTCAAAAAGGATTCAAACAAAGCAGTTTACTGGGATTGAAGGATTTGTTGAAAAACTGATTCTCATGTATACCTCCAAGCAATAAACCTCTTTAATTAAAGGCTTAATCTTGTAGATGACACATATGCTACTGTTTTAATAAAAAAGCTTCATCGTTACCAGTTTTTCTAAAAATACTAGAATAGCTAAAATACTTGGTGGTATTGCATGCCTTACCTTCCAATTGTAGGCTAATTGTGATTTATATAAGTTTGACTAAAACAGTAAAAATGATATGGCATTTTTGTTGCTTGGCAGTGCAGAAATTTTTTTTTTAAGTTTATTTATTTATTTTGAGAGAGAGAGCACAAGCAGGGAAAGGACAGAGAGAAGGAAAGAGAATCCCAAGCAGGTTTCTTCCACACTGTCAGCACAGAACCCGACCCAGCCCTGTGATCTCTTGAACCATGAGATTGTGACTTGAGCCAAAATCAAGTGTCATACACTACATGCTTAACCATCCGACCTACCCAGGTGCCCCCAGAACTTCTGCTGTAGGTTAACTTCATTTTTTAATGTATATTTATTTTTAGAGAACAAAATGGTGCACACATGCAAGAGAGAGAGTGTCCCAGCGTGTAGGGCTCAATCTCATGAACCATGAGATCATGACCTGAACCCTAATCAAGAGTTAGATGCTTAACCAACTGAGCCACGTAGGCACCCCTCATTTTGTATTGCTTTTGCTGCTCTTTTAATGTTTTTGAAGGAGGCAGAGGAATTAAAAACAAGACACTATATGTATGTGTGTGAGGAAAAGAATATTCCAAAGTATAAAAAAATACTATTCCTTGGAATATAGCAGTATTTTGTTAAATGCAAATTCATAATTAGGTAATATATGAAATACATGTTCAGACTGATGTAAGTTTATTAATAGTTGCTATAATGTGTAGCATTTTATGGCGTATGGAGTTCTTTGTCTCTATTCATTTGCTTCACACAACAACCTTCTGTAGAATATAAAATTTGAAAGTTAGAATTTTATATTTTAAATATTTTGATTCACAAGTAGTCTATAGTAGTCTATCAAAGTCTTCTGAAATCCAAAAATCAGATAAGTAGCATCCCAAAAAAGTTTCTAAATTCAGATAGATGTTATTTTCTGTTTTAAACCCATTAAAAGAATTTGAACAATTACTGTCCTTGAACAGTCTTGACTTTTTTTTTTTTAACTTTAGGTTGGAACTCATCGAGAAGACTCTGTAAGTCTCAATGGCAATCATTCAGTCCTGTCTAGTACAGTCACTGCT
Organism: Crocuta crocuta; assembly: GCF_008692635.1. Classification (NCBI taxonomy): domain Eukaryota; kingdom Metazoa; phylum Chordata; class Mammalia; order Carnivora; family Hyaenidae; genus Crocuta; species Crocuta crocuta. The sequence goes on along the minus strand of NW_027527920.1, from coordinate 16,030,939 downwards.
TCAAGCACAGACTTGAACCACAAAACACAAGAAAATTATAGAGGTAACTGTATTGTTGGCTTTCAGCAATAATGTATACAGAGATAAGACTTGGCACACTATTATCTTTCTTACAAGCAGATTGACCTCTATGAGTCAAAAGTCATCTTAGGTGGGAGAATTCCAAACAGTAGTGCTACTGAATGCAGAGGGTAGATATTTAGGGTTCCAATTGCCCCATTTGGCTAGGCTGGTTGTAGATACTTCTTGATGGATGGAACCACATGCAAACTGTTCAGTACTTACTGGTCATCTTACCTTCTACTTCTCCATGTCTCTTTTTCTTAATCACTTCCTCTGCTGACTGAGTCCTCATGGTCCCTAGAGGCAGTAAGAAATTTTTCCAAATATGTTGAGAGCTCTGAATGATGGTAGCTATTATTTAGGAGATTATAATTTAACTGGAGAGACAGACAATTCTGATAGAAACAAACTGTCATAAATGTTAGAGTAGAACTTATAAATAAGTACAAATATATAACTAATGTTAAGACCACCAAAGTAAAGTTTTCCCAGTTACATTTAACCATGACACCCATTTTACTGTGTTTATCTGGAAAATATCACAACAAATTTCCTTTACGTTAGCAGCATCTTAGAAGTCAGTTTCTAAACTGCATCACGTTTCTCATACTAGGTCATTTCTTAAATAGTGCCTTAAAGTAACCCATCAAGGTCAGACTTTTTCTGTTAAATACAGATGCTTTAAAAATCGTTTTCCCTAAGGTTTGTGGACCTGTTCTTTCCAACTCTGAATAGTATATTATCCTACATCTTTAGATTTCCATCAGAGTTCTGTAACAAGTAAGGGCATTCATCATCTAGAAAGCTTTCTACAGTCTTAGTTCTAATTATGGACATTTATTTTGTTTCTTTACCTCTTTGTTAGGTGGCTTGCAAAGTCAGTCTGGAACTGTTGTTCCAGCAGAAATCAAGACTGAAAACAAAGAAAAAGATGAAAACCTACATGAACCTCCTTCATCAGATGACATGAAATCAGATGATGAATCCTCCCAAAAAGATATCAAAGTTTCATCTAGAGGCAGAACAAGGTATTTGTTAGCATCCAGGTATTACATTTCACTCACTTTGCCATGGGTGAAAATACTTGGAAAATAGAAGCGTGCCATGCATTTATTAAGTGTCAGCTATGTTTTAGATACTGTGTTGGGACTTTATATATGTTACCTCATACAGTGCTCACAACATCCCTAAAAAGGGAGGCATATGATGCTGACTCCAAAAGTATGTTTTCCATCATACCACACTATTTTAGAGGCTCCATATAAAAAAGAATTACATCTCGGGGCACCTGGGTGGCTCAGCTGATTAAGTGTCTGACTTTAGGTTTTGGCTCTGATCATGATCTCATGGTTCCTGGGTTTGAGCACCACAACAGGCTCTGTGCTGATGGCATAGAGCCTGCTTGGGATTCTCTCTCTTTCTCTCAAAATAAATGAATAAACTAAAAAAAATTTATCTCTTCAATTAGAGGACAAAACAATTAAAACAAGTTAAATTGTGCATTGTAGATATTTAGAGACATGCCATCAATAAATATTTGAATATATTATTTTAAGGCTATGTATATGATAAAACTCTATTGTATGATTTAAACTAGAGGTCAGCAAACTATGGCCTGTGGGCCAAATGTGGCCCACAGCCTATTTTTATAAGTTTCATTGGAATACTGCCACATCTCAATTCATTTGCCATATTGTCTGTAACTGCTTTCCCAATGCAATGGCAGGTTTGGATAGTTGCAGCAGAGACCAAATGCCCACAAGGCTGAAATATTTACTTTCTGGTATTTTACAAAGGAAGTTTGCCAACTCCTGGTTTAAATAGTAATTTGAGAAGAGTATAGAAAAGGAAGTGTTCCAGGTGAGCTGTTATTGTCAGGGAAGGTTTTCTAGAAATCGGCCTTGACATGGCTTTATAGTGTGGATATTGACACATAGTACATTAATTTCAAATGACTTCTAGATTCTTCCCTTAGAATATTCTTCTAGTTCTACATTAAATTTAGATGGTATGTTTTTTGGCATATCCTGTTTTTTAGTATCAATGATATGTATGTATCACATATAGATATTTAAAACATTGTTCTTTGTGTTAAATTAGGGTGCAAAGGAGATTGTGAGGAGTATGGTAGATAAAACTAAAAACATTACTGAAAACTAATTTAGAAATTAAATATTAAGGTTCTAATACTGTCATTTTAGTATGCATTGCACTCAATTGTGTAGGGGCAAGAAGTAAAAATGGGGTCAGAGAATCCAGAGACCACTCCTTTGAGACATCTTGATTATTTCATGGTTTTATTATTCAAATATAATTTTAAGAGAAATAACTTGCATCTTCTCATTGTACGGGTCAGAGTTTGGCAAACTTTCTCTGGAAAGGGTAGATAGTAGCTATTTTAGGCTTTGTGGCCCATTAGGTCTCCATCACAACTACTCACCTCTGCCATTATAATAAAAGCATCCAGACAGTACATAAACAAATGGACATGAGTCTTCCAATAAAATTTTATAAAAGAAAACAGGGAGCGAGATCATGGGCCATAGGTTGTTGAACCTGTTATAGATCATCAGAAATTGAGAAGGCAGTAAAATAGGTTACTAATAACAGCAATGCTTAGTAATTAATAATAGTTAACAGGTTAATAACATGGTTTTTGAATAAATAAGGCTTACTTAGGCTTGAATTATGGCTCCATCACATACCTGCCAAGTGACCCTGGGTAAGTTATTAAAGCTATCTGAACTTTAGTTTCTTTTTCTCTAAAAAGAGACTTTCTATTATAGCATTCTTATAGAAATAAATGGGAAAATGATGCATATAAAGCCCTTTTACACACTGTCTTGCATGCAGTAAATACTCAGTAAAGGTACTGTACTTACTGTCATGTTGATGATAATTTTAGGTATGTGGTATAGGCTTGCTTCCGTGGAACACCTACCTAGGTCCTTGTCATTACATTGCCACTAATTAGCAGTATGATAATCCTGGGGAGATCACTGATTTCTCTGAATCTACCAGTAGTTCTCAACTCTACTAATTGGAATCCTGAAACTTTTTTTTTTTAAGTTTTTTTGTTGTTTATATATTTTGAGAGAGAAAGCATATGTGCATGCAAACAGGGGAGGGACAGAGAAAGAGAGGGAGAGAGAATTCCAAGCAGGCTATGCACTGCCAGCACAAGCCCGATGTGGGGGCTGGATCCCATGAACTGCAAGATCATGACCTGAGCAGAATCAAGAGTCTGACTCAACCACCCAAGCCACCTAGGTGCCCTGGAATCCTGAAACATTTTGGAAATACAGGTTGCCTTGGCCCCAGACCAAGCTTGCGGGATCAGTGTCCTCTGTAGTGAGATCTTTGAAACCTGTATTTTTCAAGTGCCCGTGAAGATTCTGATGGGTGACCACGTTTGGAAACCTTAGTACTAGATGATCTGTAAAGATTCCTTTGAAGTAAAAGAGCTAGGGATTCTGTATTATCAAAAGAATGCTTTTATATAATTCTTGACAATTAGCTTGCAAAAATCTATTGTGTACTTTATAACAGTATTCAAGGTTATTAGAAAAGAGAAAACATCTCTTCTTTGCTCATTATTTCAGGATTCTGAGACTGCTCAGTCAGTTATTTCTCAAATATAATTTTCTAAAAGTTATTCCAGTGCATCTCTCTCAAATGTTTTCCCCTCCTTATTACTTGATCCATTTTCATTACAGAAGTTTGGAAAATACAGAACACAAAAATCACAAGAAACTTTACTACCGAGAATTAACCACTGTTTACTTTTTAAGGAATATCATTTTTCCATAAAGACAGTTTAAATGGGAATTAAACTGGATATATGTTTTATAATACCAACTTTTTTCATATAACAATGTATTTTTAACATTTTCATCTGTCCCTGAGTTTTCTCAAACACGGTTTTTTTCTTTTTGTTTTTAGCCATCTTTATTGAAATTTAATTCACATATAATAAAATACACAATTTTAAGTGCACAGTTTTTGTCCTTTGGCAAATGTATATGGCCTTAATAACTACCACCATATTAAAATAGAATGTTTCTACCACCCCAGAAAGTTTCCTTATACCCCTTGGTAAGCAGTACCCTTCTTTCACCCCCTGGCAGCCATTTATGTGCTTTCCATTACTACAGTTCTGTCTTTTCTAGAGGTTCATGTAAATCATACAGTATGTAGTGTTGTGTCTGGCATCTTTTATTGAGCACAGTCTGCAGCTTAATTTTTAGAGGCTACGTAGTAGATAGTTGTCTGGATGTACTGTGCTTTATTTAACCTGCCTCCTATTATTGGACTCCATTTAGTTGCTAAAGTAAATAATTGTGTGATCAACTTTTTACATAAATTCCTATAAAGATCTCTAATTATATCCTTAGGATGAATTTCTAAAGTTGGAACTGCTGATCGAGGCATAATAAACATTTTAAAGCTTTGGATATTTTTCCAGTTTGTCCTTCAAAAAAATTGTTCCAATTTACCCATGTTTTAAAGTCATCGTCATTGATGATATTTCTCTCTGAAACAAAAAGTAGTCGTTTCTGAGATCCTTCCTCATTCTGTATCTTTAGCTTTTCTTCCTCCTTCTCACCAGGTGACAGCTAGAAGATATTTAAGAACATGGATTAGGCAAATTAGAACACACATTAGTCTCTGGGACAGTGCTTCTCAAACCTTAATGTACATATGAATCAGCCAGGGATCTTATTAAAATGTAACTTCCAATTCCATAGGTTTGCAGTAGAACTTGAGAGTTTATGGGATTTGGAGGGTTTTTTTTTTTTTTCTTTTTGAGAGGGGATAAATGGTTGTTTATTTTTGAGAGAGAGAGAGCACAAGCAGAGGAAGGGCAGAGAGAGAGGGAGAGACATAATCAGAAACAGGCTGCAGGCTCTGAGCTTTCAGCACAGAGCCCGACACAGGGCTCAAACTCACAAATGGTGATATTATGAACCTGAGCCAAAGTTGGACGTTTAACCGACTGAACCACCCAGATGCCCCTGAGAGTTTATGTTTTTAACAAGCTCCTGGTAGTGTTGATTCCTATGATCACAGTCTGCATAGCAAGGTGCTAGAATTTTATGTAGTCATTCAAATTATGTTTATGAAGAGTTGTGTTAGTACAGAAATGACTTTATGTTGTAATGTACAGTGAAGACGCATTTAAGAATATATGTCGTAGGGGCACCTGTGTGGTTCAACTCTTGATTTCGGTTTAGGTCATGATCTCACAGTTTCATGAGTTCAGGCCCTATGTAGTGCTCTGCGCTGACAGTGCAAAGCCTGCTTGGGATTCTCTCTCTTCCTCTCTCTCTGTCCTCCCACCCCCAGCTTGCTCTCAAAATAAATAAACTTTAAAAATGTATGTGGTATAATTTCAACTATTTAACTATACGCGTTAAAGAAAGACTAGAAAGGGGCGCCTGGGTAGCTCAGTCAGTTGAGCATCCAACTTCAGGTCATGATCTCACAGTTTGTGGGTTCGAGTCCCACGTCGGCCTCTGTGCTGACAGGCCAGCTCAGAGCCTGGAGCCTGTTTCAGATGCTGTGTCTCCCTCTCTCTCTGACCCTCCCCTGCTCACGCTCGCGCTCTCTCTCTCTCCCTCTCTCAGAAATAAATAAAAACATTTAAAAAAAGAAATTTAAAAAAAGAAAGTCTGGAAAGATATACATATAATCATGTTAAGTGTAACTTACTACTGTTTGGTAAAATTTATAGGTCATTTTCATTTCCATCTTTATAATTTTATACAATAAGCATGTCATATTTTATAGGGAGTATAATAGACATTGTTGTTTACTTTATTTTCTAGCAGTACTAATGAAGATGAAGATTTGAACCCAGAACAGAAGATAGAAAGGGAGAAGGAAAGGCGGATGGCTAACAATGCCAGAGAACGTTTACGTGTGCGGGATATTAATGAGGCATTCAAAGAGCTTGGTCGAATGTGTCAGCTCCATTTAAAGAGTGAAAAACCCCAAACAAAACTCCTTATTCTTCATCAGGCCGTGGCAGTCATCCTTAGTCTAGAACAGCAAGTCAGAGGTAAGTAGGTTATGCAAAGATGCCTAACTGTTTTGCCTTAGGTGGGCAGACATTTCTTTTTCTACTTTCTCTTCTGCTTGGGAAGTTATTTATGAATTCAACTAGTACTTCTGCCACTGTGTCATCTGGATCAAGTCTTCTCTGTAGTTCTTTCACCTTTGTCTCACAGTATTGGTCAGTATCTGTATGCTCCATGCTTCCCACAAACCAGTAGAGTGCAATACTATGATGTCTTTCTGGGAATAGCCAGCCTCTGCCCACTGCTCAGTGTTAGTGCTTTATGCCCCTTTGTTCATGTTCTTATTGAGTCTCGTCTCCCATACTGTTAAATTTACCTGCCTAAACCCGTTTCCTTCCTGCTGCTTCCTGTCTTCCCCATTCTTTGTACTATATTTCTTGCCTGCTTTACCCTGGGCCATTTATTATAATGGCCCTGCTGATTAATAGAGTATCTGATCATGGCCCCTCCTGGCTTTACTTCTTATGGGTGTCCTTTATACCCAAGTCAAAAAGGTCTCAAGGTTTCTTTGTTGATCCCTGATCAGGAATGCCATAAACTTCTTGGCCTAATATGCACTGACATGTTTGGGTGTCTATAAGGACAAACATATGGTTTATACAGGCTCATCCACTGCTGACTCAGACAATTGCCCCAACAGTTTTATCTTTTTTTTTTCAGTGTTACATTTATTTCTGAGAGAGAGAGAGAGAGAGACAGCATGAGCAGGGGAGGGTCAAAGAGAGAGGGAGACACAGAATCTGAAACAGGCTCCAGGCTCTGAGCTGGCTGTCAGCACAGAGCCCGACACGGGGCTCGAACCCACGAACCGTGAGATCATAACCTGAGCCGAAGTCAGACGCTTAACCGACTGAGCCATCCAGGTGCCACCCAACAGTTTTATCTTTCAAGAAGTTTGATGGAATCTTGAAGAAGCTTTGAAACTTCATTTTTTGCACAAGGATTTATTGTTCACCTCTTCTGTCCCAGTCACCTATGTGCTAGACCCTAGGTTACCACATAATACAAGCTTCCTGCCCTTGAAAGGTTTTACCATTGAGCTTCATTTTTTTGTATACCTATTTGTCTTCTCATCCAAAGTTATTAATGTTTTATCCTAAGTCTTTTTACAAAGAATTCTAGATGTAGCCTTGGGTTCTAGACCCTACCTCCAGCCCCTCTTCATTAAGAGCAGCTCTATCTTTCTTATGTACTGGATATTTATGTAGGATTTTCTTTAAAGAAGAGTTGGAAAACAAAAAAGAATAGGAGTAAGACAGACACTTGACAGCTATAAATGTGGACCCTCAGCATTGGTCACAGAAAGAATACTCTTCCTAAGGAAACCAGAGTTAGAGAACTTGAACACACTTGCAGAAAAACTTAACCGTAGTAATTAACTGATCCATCCACTTCCCTGCAGTACATTTAGTAAGAATGATGAATAGATTATTTCATGCATAACCAACCTACCATTAAAACCAGATACTTGCTCCTAATAAGGCTGTTGGAATAGCTATAAAGGGTAAATATTAATGAAACCTAATTTTCAAAAATGTATTGACTCCCTTGAAATGTTCATAAAGACAGTCTGATTGTTGCTTGCTCATGTGTGGCAGGATCTGTGCTTCCTTTAGCCTTCAGTATCTCCTGTCCCTTTATCAAAGTTTTTTGTTTTGTTTTTTTTTTAATGTTTCTGACACCTTTCATCTCACGCTGAAGGCAGTGAAGCACCTGTGTTTAGTGGTTCCAGTACATTCATCCCCCTGATCTGCAGACCCAGGATATTTTCTACCTTGACTCTACCCAGCCATTTACTGTCAAGACTATTCCCACCACCTGGACTGTCTGGACAGCAGTGGTGCCAAAACTTATTCCTGTATAGCACCTTTCCTTCCTACAGTTTATTAAAGCTAGAATACAGGGTATTCTTAGCTCTTTGTTTAAGACCAGAGGTTCCTACTCTCAGACCAAAGTCATCAAAATGAGAAATACCTCTGTGTTTGAAAAAGTTATAAATTCCACCCTGCTTGGGTGGATCTTATTCATTCCCTCACAAGATTTGACTTTGTAGTGGTTCCATACAAGTAACTAGGACAGAAGAGCTGAGTCTGAAAGAAGATGTAACAGCTGGGCTCATCCAACTGCCTGATAACTTTCCTGGTCACTGTTAATGGGTACTGACTTTTTTCACAGTTCTGGAAAGCTTTATATAGGTAACCACTGACTGATTAGAGCTTGAACAGAATTTAAAATACACTGAAATATAGAGGCACCTGGGTGACTGAGTCAATTAAGTGTTCAACTTCAGCTCAGGTCATGATCTCACAGTTTGTGAGTTCAGGCCCAGAGGTGGGCTGTGTGATGACAGCCTGGAGCCTGCTTCAGATTCTGTGTCTCCCTCTCACTCTCTGCCCCTGCCATACTCTACTCTTCTCTTCTCTTCTCTCCTCTTCTCTTCTCTTCTCTCCTCTTCTCTTCTCTTCTCTCCTCTTCTCTTCTCTTCTCTCCTCTTCTCTTCTCTTCTCTCCTCTTCTCTTCTCTTCTCTCCTCTTCTCTTCTCTTCTCTTCTCTTCTCTTCTCTTCTTCTCTTCTCCTCTTCTCTTCTCTTCTCGCTCCTCTTTTCTCTCTCTCTCTCTCTCAAAAATAAACATTAAAATACACTGAATACAACTTCATTAGGAGCTACTTTCCTATTCATAAAAGCCTACTACCTTCCTCCCACCCTCAGACTCTGTGCTTAAGAACCCAGAGCTTTTATTTTACAACTTTAATGTAAAGCCTTAGGATCTATGCAAAATCCTTCTTGAAAGACACTCTGATGGCTCTCTGTCAAACAGAATTTAGAACCCTTCCTGCATCCCATAACCTGTGCTTTGCTATGGCAGCACCTTTAGAGTTTAGTATAGCCACTGCCCTGTCCTTCTCTGGACTTTATCTCTAGCAGTTTTAAGTTATTTTGGTAACCTGTTTATTTTTGACAACCTCTTCATCCCTGCAGGGGTTCCACCCAGCAGTCACTGGGCCCAGCAATTTCTATAAAGGTGTACATTTTGTTTACATGACTACTTTGGACATTCTCTGGACTCTTTATGCTCACCTTCTGCTGTGGGGTAGTGCTTTAAGACTTTATCTGGCTGTCCACAACCTGTCATCCCTGGACAAGTGTCTGTATCAGGAGGGCAATCAACAATATATCAGGAGGGCAGTTCTGGAGAATAGGAGGAGTGGCTGGCTTCCTTTCCAAGCCTCAGATTTTGCCAGAGCATTTTTTACACCTTGATACCTCACATGCCAAATTCCATCTGGTCCCTGCCATTGCCAGTTTAAGCCTTTCCGTTATGACAACTGTAATGTTAACATTACAATTTTACTAATCCATAGATTTTACATAATACTTTCAAGTTTATACTCATCTTTAGTAACGATTAGATTAACAGATGTTTCCTCCTCAGATTTTTTCACAGGTCTACTCAGTCAGCTTACTTACCTTCCAGTGATAATTTACAAACAATAGAACTATTAGGATTTTAGTTTCCTTGTCTCCTAGTAAATTTGAAGATAATTGAGCAAGGACAATGGTTCCCAAATCTGGCTCGTCCCAGAATCACTTGAGGCGTTTCCTTTTCCCAAACAAATTTACAGACCCTCTCCTCAGGAGATTTTAATTTAGTTGCAATGATATCATAATACATGGTAATCTTAGCATATTCTTTGGTAATACCCCTTACTAAATCCCCACTGAAATGAATAAAAATAAAATTAATCCATAAGGACAGATGGGAGAGAAGAAAGTAGCATAGCAAATGAGAGAGCAAAATATGTATATACAAGGGAAAGTAGACAAAGTAGTGGTAATTGACTTACTTATACAGAAGAAATTAAGTGGAACAGGGAATGATACCAACAAGAAGCAGATAGTTTTGTTCCACAAAGCTCCTAGCCCCTCTAAAAAGCTCTATTCTTTAGAGAAGGCAGAAGTCAAGCATTACCTGAAAACAGGAAGATTAACTAAGGATCTCTCTGCTATGGAAAAGTTGGATCCCTGAGAGTCAAACTTTATCAGCGTTCTGGACAAATAATGCTAGATTAAAGGAGATGTGGAGCAGTGCCTTCAAAATTCTGAGTAGAAATAATTTTCACAATCTAGAATTCTAGTCTAGCGAAACCATTAATCAAAGAGTGAAGAATAGAATAAAGATATTTCAGATATGCAAAGACTTTAAAATTTTACCTCCCCTGTGCATGTTCTCAGAAAGCTTCTGAAACATGTGGTAGCCAAATAAAGACATAATCAGTAAAGACAAAGGCATATGAGCAGGAAACAAAGAATCTAACAGAAGAGAGCATCAGAAGGAAATCTCATGACAAGATCTGCTAGGTCTAGGAAATCAAGGTGCCTACTAGTCCACATTGATCATAAAAGATGGTTAGCTGCAGAAGAAAGTTTTCCAGGGAAAGAAGATGAGATTTGATGATATGATGGTGTCTTTGAGATTTAAAAAAAAAAATGTTGATAGGCATTTATTAGATCTGTTGGAGCATGGGTCAGGGGGACAAATTAGTATTACTAGCAAATGAAAACCAAGGCAACTATTAACTACAGGAAAAGCAAAGAGTCATATGAACAAGGAAACAATGTAAAATTCTTGACTTGTGAGTTTTGTCCACATAGTTATCATAAAAAAATATTTTCTCAGTCATAATAATGTAAGAAGTGACTGTAGAGTTAGCCAAAATTTGAGCTTTGGGTAGATTGGCTCTCTTAAATTAATGAAATGTGAGAAAGACAGTCACTTCTCATTCCCTTCAGGTAATGTCTTTCCTCTACCCACCCGTATATTAGGCCTTCTGGCTACTTAATATCTTTGCCATGGGCTGCACATACACACCAGAAGGTATTAAAAAACACTGGCATTTTTGCCTTTTTTGGATCAAAATTAACTTCACATTTTCTAGAGCTTGCTGTAGCATTCTCTTGGTTCCTCCAGCCCTGAATGTTCTTTGACTGACTGGAAATCTTACAAGATCTTGCCCAATTTAAGTTTTTGGTTCTGTTCCTTTCTAGCTATTCTGATGATGCCTGCTAGATCCTCATGTGACACAGGTCATAGTTAGTTAGCTAAAAACAACGTTTTATTATAAGAGAAATGTGAGCCTTCTAATGAGAGAAATGTAAACCTGTTTCAGTTGGGAAACTTTCAGACCTCACTTTCTCCTCTTTGGATTTAACATGTTGATTTATGCCTTCTCTTTAGTCTCTTTAGTCATTAGACTGCTGCCTGCACAGTAAAGGGACATGACACTTAATTAAACAAACACAACTCTTGGGATGCCTGAGTAGCTTAGTTGTTTAAGCATCTGGCTTTGGCTCAGGTCATGATTTCATGGTTCGGGTGTTCGAGCCCTACATCAGGCTCTGTGCTAAGAGTTCAGAGACTGGAGTCTGCTTCGTGTTCTGTGTCTCCCTCTCAGTCCCTCCCCTGCTTGTGCTCTGTCTCTCAAAAATAAATAAATGTTTAAAAAATTTTTTAAAAAACAACTCTTATTAGTTAGGAGTGCACAATTACTTGTTAAGAAAGTTCCTGATATTTTTACATAATGATGCACATGCCTTTTTATTTTGCTACTTATCCTAATAAATTAAGTGTGTACCTTTCTTTCTTCAATGATCTTCCTCATTGTATAGGTTTCATGTCTTTTCCTAAATGCAGGGGCTGAGAAGGTAAGAACTCTAAAATGAAATTTTAATCATTATACATTAGTGATAGTCAACAGAGTCAACTAAATTTACCATTAATAAAGTCTTTTGTTTACTTTTTTTAAATTCAGAACTGACTATAAATGTGTATTGCAGTGTACATTCAAATACATTTTTACTTGGTTTAGAAAAAAATACATAAAAAGAGAAGAGGTCTGCTGTGTTGCATTCAGCTGGCCATTTCAAGAAACCTAACAAAATTCACAACTTCTATAAAGTACTGTTTTCTTTTCTTTTTTTAAATTTTTTTACTGTTTTATTTCTTTCTGAGAGAGAGGGAGACAGCGTGAGCAGGGGAGGGTCAGAGAGAGAGGGAGACACAGAATCTGAAACAGGCTCCAGGCTATGAGCTAGCTGTCAGCACAGAGCCCGACGCGGGGCTCGAACCCACGAACCACAAGATCATGACCTGATCGGAAGTTGGACGCCCAACCGACTGAGCCACCCAGGGGCCCCTAAAGTAGTGTTTTCATTACAAACAGATTTTTTTAAGATTTTTTTTTTTTTTTAAGATTTTGTATTTAGGTAATCTCCACACCCAACATGGGGCTATTACTGACAGCCATGATATCAAGAGTCACATGCTCTACTGACTGAACTAGCCAAATGCCCCAAGATTTTTTTAAAAATTTTTTAAGTTTATTATTTTGAGAGAGAGAGAGAGAGTGTGTGAGTGTGTGTGTGTGTGTGAGAGAGAGAGAGAGAGCGTGAGCGAGCAAGCAGGGGAGGGGCAGAGGGAGAGAATCCCAGGCAGATTCCATGCTGTCAGCACAGAACCCAACACGGAGCTCGTACTCAAAAATGATGAGATCATGATCTGAGCTGAAACCAGGGGTCGGATGCTTAACTGACTGAGCCACCCAGGCACAACCCCCACCCCCCAAGATTTTATTTTTAAGCAATCTCCACACCCATTGTGGGGCTTAAACCCATAGCCCCAAGATCAAGAGTCACATGTCATTGAGCCGGCCAGGTACCCCTTCATTACGGACTAAGTGATCCTTTTATATTACATTAATTAGGACATTTTTAGTCAGTTTATAAAATATGTAAAACAGCTGTTCACTTACACTTTATATTATTATCAGAAACAAAAAACAAACCAGAAGCTGTCATGGGTTGGATATCTTGTGCTTAAAACTCACTTAAAGAAAATATAACATGAAAAGTAATTCTCACATGGATTTTGATCCAGTGAGTCTCCAGTCCAATGGATTTTCTTTTTATTTTGCATAAGACCCCCTACTCTTGAAAGTGCCCACTTCAAAGGTTCCATCTAGTTATCTCTGCTATCTCATATGCAAAGCAGTAGAAAAGGTTTTTATCACCCTTTTAATCACACCTCTAGCAATAGAAAGAACCGTTCAATCATTTCATTATATATATCTAGAGACAGAGAGAGAGAAAAGCAAGATATGTACCAGCTACCTCTCTACCTTGAGGAGTTGGCACAATTTTTATAGAAGATTGGCTGAGGGTATCTATTTTATCATTTTCTGAACTGATAAAATTCTAGATAAAGCACAGATGCCTCTCTCCAGGTACACAGAGAGTGTCAACATCTGTATCAATCCCATGTACCATATCTTAGCAGGATACCGAGGAGACTTGGTAGACTAACAATAGCACTTGCCAAAATGTTTGAAGCAATAAAAGAAGTGCCTTTGGAGGTTGATGTAGATCACATCAAACACTAGAAGACTAAATCATGAGTAGAAAAAAAGAAAACACCAAATACTCACTAAAAAGCTTAAGGCTGGAGGCTCATTTAATCTGAGGTTTTGTGAGAGCACATCATTGTTGCCTCTGTGTGATCTTATTCAGTATGGAAATGAAATTACAGAGATAGAGGTAATCCCCACAGAAAGAAAACAGAAGAGCAGTTTGTTCAGTTTGAGACCTAAGAGTCCCTGATTCATAACTAATTACTATAATGATAAAAATTATTTTCCCCTGTTTCAGAGAGGAACCTTAACCCCAAAGCAGCCTGCCTTAAGAGAAGGGAAGAAGAAAAAGTTTCTGCCGTATCGGCAGAGCCGCCAACCACACTGCCAGGAACCCATCCTGGGCTTAGTGAAACTACCAACCCTATGGGTCATATGTAAACATCAGCCAGGTAAGTATGGGTATGAAAAGAAACTACAAGGAAGTTGCCTGATTTCACCTTAAACTGAGTTAGAATCTTAAACACAATTCACTGGTGGCACTGTTAATGGTAAAGGTCACATGTAATTTGAAATCCCAACAGTTTCTTTTCTTTTGTATCACTGTACTTACAGAGCCAGCGTTCTTTAATATCAGATTACTGTTCAGTGTGTAGTATCCTGTGATTTACCAAGAATTTTGGGTTCTTCTGCTCTGGATCATCATGTATACACTCTCACATGAATATTATTCTGATCCTAGAAGAAAATAGTGTAGTGACTCATCTGTCAAATACTTTTGCTGCTGCTCATACTCCTCATTCCTCTACTCAGAAATACTTGACTGTAATCATCAACCAGTTTTCTGTTAACCCACCTACCTCTTCTTGTCATGAAATCTTTATACACAAACGAGTTACTGCTTGCTTCCATTTGGATCGACAATGCAAGTGTGTAATATACATCTTTCTTCCCTTGTAAGCCTATTAGTTAACACCTTCTAGAATCTGGTGAACGTAAAGGTATTACATATGATAGAACCCCAGGGCCCTTCTCTCTGGAATTTTACATGTTTAAAGCTGTTCTTTTGTCTTTCCATTCATGGATTAAACACAATTCACTTCTGTAGGATTTTTTGTTTAACAAAATGACAAAGGTAATATGAAGTTGTTGCCCAAGTAGTTAATGTGAATCATCTTTTTTCTTAACTATATACAGGTGCATGATCTCTAATAATCTAAGTTGTAGTTATTATGTAGATGGAAGAAATTGATATAGATTGTAATTAAATATTTGGGGCAGTAGTATTTTAACTGCCAGCATGGATTAGGAATACATCTGGGAACTTCATTTATATAATCTGCCAGCAGCAGTATGTAGTTCTTTTCCCAATTTCATCACATTAAAAGCAGTAAAGTAAGGGTGAATGCGTGGGAGGTGTGGAACACAAAAAAATATGAAGTGCACTTTCATTTGGTCAACTTTGTGCCTGTCTCATTTTGAGCTGAAAGTCTGGAATTTGATAGAATATTTTCTGAACTATAAGCATTACTCAATTCACCTTTTCCTGATGAATTTGATTCCTACCACCTCTGCATGTATCCTTCCTAAGATCAAACAGACCAAAACTGAATATTTCATTTGGGAACAAAAGGGAAAATGGTTAATGTAATTATTTGTCATTTAGAATTCTAACACTAGCACACTGGAGAAAACCAAAACCACCTTCCCTATGAAAAAATACCCAGCAACCTAATTATGCATGTCAAAGAGAGACTTCAAGCAAGAGCTAGTAGCTTGCAGATCCTCTAGAACACAAGCCATGTTTCATATTTTCTGGAAAATATAGACTATCATGAAAAAACAGATTTTTTTTTATCAAAAATAGACTTTAAAGTTGTAAAATAAAAACACCCCATTGCTTCTCAATGCAAAGTGACTTTCTAAATTTTCAGTTCATTTTAAAGAAGAGTGTTGAAAGGTAACTTGTGATGCTCAGGTCCCAGTTAGCCACCAGGCTGTGAAAAGAACCCTTGACAATGAGCTGTCAGATTTATCACAGAGCCTGTATCTCTCTTTAGTTGTACCCGTTTCCTCCTCCTCTCCTTTCTGGTCCCTCTCCAGCTCTTTCTTCTTCAGGTCTCTCTCCCTACCTCACATCTCTCTCCTTACCCTGTTTACTTCCTGTTCTTTTACTGCTTCTATATCTCCTACTGCTTTCGTGTCTCTACCCTTATCTCTAGAATGAGGAAATTCCCACACTTAGGGTAAAACCTGAGCATTCTTATGTGTCAAAAAGAGATAAAGAGTCCTTAAAAAAAAAGTTTCAGGCTAATAAGAAACATAGTAAATGAACTTTGTTCCTTAAAATTTTGTAATTTAGTGTTTATTATCTTAACATATGTTTTAAAGGTTGCTAATTTTATAAAGTTAGTTATCTGGTTTCATCTGATAACGATCAGTTGTTTATGTAACTGAGTAACAGATTAAAACCAACCAAAGACTGGCCAGCAGGAAAATGACTGCTAAAACAAAAATGGCTGATAAAGGGCCATGGAGCAACTGGCCCTAAAAGCACAGAATTTGCTACCACATAATATAAGGCCAAGTAGCTTTGAATATCT
>NW_027527920.1:15997289-16009789 GCF_008692635.1 Crocuta crocuta | reverse complement strand
ACTTTCTTTTGGGGACAATCCAAAGAAACATTTCCACCACCCTCCTATGGCTACATTTTTTAAACCATCACATTTCAAAAGAGTGAGCCTTGCCCCGTCACACTATGTGGGTTGGCAGCTGTGTCAGTTTGGATCCTCCGGAAGCAGATGCCAAGTGAAGTTCGAAGGATTTCTTGGCGCCAGCACCAGTGGGAAACAAGAGGGAAAGGAACCCAGAGTAGTCAAGGATGCAGGTCTGATAACTGTGAAAGAAGAGAGGGGAGAAGAAAGAAGGATTAGGTGGGAAGAGCTTCAGGCTGCCTTGTAGCCCTGAGAAAGTCCTGAGCAGTCTAATGGGGGCTATGAAGACTGCTCATTGAAGAGTCATGGGTGGGGCAGAAATGATAAGGTGCTAATGGCCCTGTTGTGGCCAGTCATTTCCTGGGAGTTACCTGGGGAGACAGACCTCAGGAACACCATAGCCAAGGAGCTGCACCTGGAAGCTGACCTCTAATTCCCCCAACAGGTGAGCCCTGGAAGGGAGGTGGAGCTGTTCTGCCACAGCTTGCACAGCACCTCATTGCTGCTTCCTACAAAACTGGCAAAACCCGGGGGTGGCTGGGTGGCTCAGTCAGTTAAACATCTGACTCTTGATTTTGGCTCAGGTCAAGATCTCATGGTTCATTAGACTGAGCCCCCATGTCAGGCTCTGCGCTGGCAGCATGGAGCCATGGAGCTTCCTTGGGATTCTCTCTCTCTCTCTCTCTCTCTCTCTCTCTCTCTCCCTCTCCCTCTCCCTCCCTCCCCACCCCACACACACACTCACACTCGCTCACTCTAAAAAAAAATAAATAAATAAATAAACTTAAAAAATAAACTGGCAAAACCCAGAGGATTACAGAAGTGGCTGGAACCATAGGTGATCTCAGCAGGCTAATCAGTATTTGAACAGTTGCCACCCTTAACTCCTGGCAGTCCACGGTGTTATTGAGAAAGACGAATCCAATTCCTCCATTTTTGTGGGCTGTGATGTACACTGACTGGTACAGTTCTGGATCTGAATTTCATAAGATTGCTTGTGTCCAGTGTCCTAGTGTTTGCAGGATATTATGATAGTCCCTGGCTACTGAATCAGTGGATAGTCCAGAGTTTTTGTGGCCACCTAGGTTTGAAAGGCCACAATGTCCTCATCGTTTTGCACTGGTCCCCTCTGAGTTCCCCTGCCCCAGGAGGAAGCGCTTAACCTCTGCCCTATACTGGAGCATGTTTGTGGGACTAGACATAACCTTTGTGTCTTCTTTTTCTTTCCCTCTTGAACCAAGGCAACCTTGAAGAGCTTTTCTGTTCCCTTTGGCCTAGACCTCCAGTCTTTTCCCAAAACTGATCTGGGATGCTGCTGCCGGCTGCCAGGTTTTCCTTTCCCACTCTTGAGGGTCGGTGCTCCACTAGACAGGGTCCTGGCCAAAGTATCCAGGCTCTCTGATCCATTTTAACCTTGGGCACTGTAACACAATGCCCCAGGCCTCCAAGCCCTGAAAACATTTGCAACCTGAGAAAATATTACAAAGCTAAAAGATTTAAAAAACTGCAGAAATGAAAATAACTTTAAAAATTATAAAATTTGTCTCAAAAGTTGATAGCAAGATATAATTACTCTTTAATGTGGAATTTGAGCTCTTTAATATATTTGATTGTTCTTGTTTTGGTTTTTCTTAAGATTTTATTTTTAAATAATCTCTATATCCAAAGTGGGGTTTGAACCCACAACCCCAGAAATCAAGAGTTGCATGCTCCACCAACTGAGCCAGCCAGGCGCCCCTTACCGTATTTGATATAATGGAGACTAGGACTTCCAAAGGTCGTAAAACCATTCTGGATTTCTTCAATCCCACAATCTTTTTCACTTAACCACTTTTTTCTTCTCTGTTTCTGGATTGTTTCCTTGGGAAGAAACAGAACACTGTCTTCTCCTCTGGAACAAGGTCCATCTCTATGTCTGGAGATCTAGTCTAATACCTAGGCCACGAGGACCCCCAGGGACAGCACAGGTTTTTTAGAAGCTCTAAACAGACCCCTTTTCCTCTGCTCTCAGGCAGGGTCCCTTGAAGCCCTGTGAGATATTTTGATTTCTCCATTTCTCTGGCCTTTAGCAGTACCCCTTTGTTTTCCTCCTGCAAGCCTGAGTCTTTGCTCCTAGACACTTGGTCCTTTTACGGGCCAAGGTGGCAACCCAGTGCTGGGGGCAGGCTGTGACAGGGCCTCTGTTCAGCAAGCCGGAGGGACGACCTTGACCTGAAATAAGACCCAGCTATTCGCCGTGATGGTTTTCTCCATCTTCTGCGTGCTCCCTGTGACCACCCTTGCAGCTCACAGAAATTGGATAAAGTTTCAAAGCAGCACAGTGGTGAAGCTAGAACCTCTAGGGCTTCCGGCGTTCGAAAGCCCTGCCTCGTGGGGGCCACCTCACACTGAAAAGGTGCAGGCTGGAGGGTCCTCTTCGCTGACACCTCCATCCGGTCATGCTGGGCCACCACACCTCCCGATTCCAAGCCTGCCCCAGGCCACTACACCTCATCCTCATTAAACCCTGTGCTGAAAGGGGCAGGGCTGTTTCTCAGACTCTCCGCAATGAGTTATTGATCAACGCTGATAGTTCAAGGAGCTTGATCTCACCCCAGGCTGGCAGAGATTAATTAGCTTGATTCCCAAGCGTAATTCCTAATTAGGCGCAGGAAGAAACGAAAGAAAACACAAAGGAACTATTCTTTCCCCAGAACCGCCGACCTTCTTTCTGTCCAAAAGTGGAGGGGGAGAAGCAGGAAACGGAGCCAGAAGCAGGTAAACATGTCGTAGCACCTGAGAGTTTCCTGCCTTCCTCAGGTCCAAACGTGGGGCCGCCAGCCGTGAGCACAAACAGTGCTGAGGAGGGGCTGTCTTCCTGCAAAGAGCTATGAAAATGTGTGTTTAATGTCTTTGCTTTGCTCCCTGCCTAATGATGCATAGGAAGGCACAATTAAGCAGGAAGCTTTGAACTACCTGCTCTAGGCTTGCTTATCCAGGGGGACTGAGGATGCCAGCAGAGGAAAATTCAGTTCCATTGTGCTGGAGGAGAAAGTTTGGATGCGGGGTGGATAATCGCCCTGATACCTGAATAGAAATAGCGAAAGAACCATTTCCTGCAGCGGGGAAACAGGAGAACTTTCCAGCCAGGACTGACAGCCCAAATGGCTCTTCCCTGGTAGTAGGAAAGCTGATGTGAGGTAGGAGAGACCAATGATTTAGCAGCCGTGAGATCTGACTAAACAACCGTTCAGAGCTTTAGTTTCCTCTTTTGTAAAATGGGGATAAATACTCATATTAGCTCACACGATTATGGAAATTAACTGGGGAATTTCAGAGATGCATGGCACATAATAGGCACTTCCAAATACCCCTAAATGAAAGCAACCCAAGAGAGCAGCAAATAAAAATATAATGACCTGCACATCTATTATTTCTTCACTGGCACCCATTTAATAGGCTCGACAGTGTGTTGGATTGCTGAAATCCAAGCAATATGAGCCATTGCCATTGCTATGATCTCATAGTGGGAAGACAGACAAATAAGGGATTACACACAGTGTGACAAGGGAAAGATAGTACTCAACCTTTGCTTGGATCTTGATTCAAACCAACCAACTACAGAAGCTACGAGACACTTGGGGAAATTTGAACACAGGCTGGACACGTGATGCTATTAAATAGAAAATAATGGTTTATGTTTTTCGATGTGATACTGTGGTTGTTTGTCTTAACAGTCCTTGTCTCTTAAAGATACGTAGTGAAGTGTTTATTGAGGGACTGATACAATGTCTGGCATTAGCTAGTGTAATCCTGTGGTGGGGAGCAGAGGTAGCCTGGAGGTTTAGAGGAAACAAGGTTGGCTTGAGTTGACAGTTGTTATGTGGGGTTACATTATGCTCTCTGCTTTTGTGAGGTTTGAAGTTTTTCATAATAAAAAGTGGAAAGAAAGGAGAAAGGCTGGAAGGCAGGGAGGGAGGGAGTGAAGGAAAGAAGGAAAAAGATTTGCGCAGGTGTCCCTTCTGAGAGCTTCCCTGATCCCTGCATTCGCAGGGGGAGAGCAGGCTCCTTTCTGCTCTGCTGGAGCGATGAGGCTCATGAGGAGACAGGAGAGACACCCAGGGAGCAGCCCCGAGCTAGGAAGCTCCTCCGGGGACCAGCCCGCAGCATGGAGAGAGACAGCAGGACAGGCTGACGATGAAGGAGCAGGGCTCTGGGGGTGCACATGACATTGGGTGATGAAGGATCATGGCACCAGGAGGGAGGCCTTAGAAAGGAGAATATTAAAAGCCGTCAAGGAGGAAGCAATGTGAGCCAGCCTCCCTATCTAAGGGAGCAGGGCCACTGAGATCGGGTGGAGGAGGGGAGGGTGCCCCAGGATTAGAGTGGTTTTTTTTTTTTTTTTTTGAAGGAGAAGGGGTCCTACTCTACCTCCAACGTACAAGCCAAGTGGCATCTGGAAAGACTCAGGCCACTCAAGGAAGCACCTGTTCCCCACCAGCCGGCAGATGGCCCTGGCCTAGGTGCTGGCCCGGCCACCACCAAGGCCAAAGCCTCTCCCACAAGCCTTCCGCAGGAAGGACAAGCCACCCCTGAGTCCTTGAATGATGAGAGGCTTCCCATTTCCCTGCGGCTCCTCCAGAGGTTTCCAGCAGGCTGAGAACCCTCCCGCACTGACCCTCTCCCAGAGGGAGGCTCTATCTTCGCACAACCTGCACAGGGGAAAGAATGTGTGTGGGGTGGGGGTGGGGGGCGGGAAGGGGGTGACATGTCCAGATTTGCCTAGAGAGGCTGGTAATGGAAAGTAAAGCATCTGCCAACCAGTTTGGGGAAAAGTGGATTTTGCAACAACCTGGATGATATGAAGTGCTTGAGGGGTCTGGGAAGACCAAATGTTTAATATTTGGGAAAGAGGCTGTCTAAACAAAGTAATGAGGAGGCTCCTTTGTAGTGATATGAAAGAGATGATTTGGGTTTATCCGACATCAAAGGACAGGCGCTACAATGGGGAGTGAGGCTCACGGCAGCGTGGGCAGGGCAGAAGGAGGGTTCCTGATAGTGTGTGTTTTATGGATCTCTTTGAAGCCCCCACCCCATAAAACTGTCTCCCAGTCATATAATGCTCTTCCTAAAACCTAGCTCCCAAAGCCACCTTTTCAAAAGCACCATTTACCGAAAACCAGGAGAAACACAGGAGCCCGCCTCCACTGTGTGCCGTTGGGAAGGGCGTGCTCCCAACTGCTCCCCTGTTGAGGATGACCTGAAACTGGACAGCAGCGCAGACGGGTGGTCCAGGCAGGCAAGCGGGGATTTGCAGTTCAAAGGAAGTGGGTGAGAGTCCTGGGTCTGCCTCCACTGACTGGGTGACCCCGGGCAAGTCATTCAGCCTCCCTAAGCATAAACTGCCTTGCTTGTAAAATGGAAATGACAGACCCTAAATCACAAGGGGGTGTGTGGTGTAGGGGGTGAGAGCAGCTGGAGGAAAGGAAGCAGGGTGCTGATTGCAGGGTGCACTGTGCTCTCTCCATCCTCCAGGGTTAGGGGCGGCCCACAGCTGCCTGCGCGAACACGGGATGAGCTGTGAGGTTCACTTAACCCGTGAATTCAGCGAATCTACCTTCAATCTCACATTTCTGAAGTGTTTCCGGGTGAGATGATATGATATCTGGGATTAATTTTTAAAATATTCGAGCAGCGTCGCCTGCATGGCTCAGTCAGTTAAGCGTCTGGCTCTTGATCTCAGTACAGGGCACGATCTCACGGTTCCTGAGTTGAAGATGTTCGTCAGGCTCAGCACTGACAGCGCAGAGCCTGGTTGGGATTCTCTCTCTCCCTCTCTCCCTCTGTCCCTCCCTTGCTCGCACACGTGTGTGTGTGTGTGTGTGTGTGTGTGTGCACATGCACACTCTCTCAAATAAGTTTTTAAAACTTTACAAATAAAAAAAATTATTTTCCAGCAAAAACAAAGAGTACAGAGTAGATAAGAATGTCAGAATATTGATCGTTGTTGAAACTAGATGAATAGACATGAAGATTTATTATTTTTTTCTTCCCTACTTTTGTTGTGTGTGGTTGACATTGTTCATGATAAACAATTAAAGTCACAAAAACAAATTTCAGTCCCCTGTGGCTCTAGTTCCCTCCCGGGGGAGCTGATGCGGCTCCCTGCCCTTCCCTCCCTCCTTCAAAGCATCTCCTGAAGTTGGTGCTTTGAGAAATGAAGACAGACACAGCACAGACCAGCAGGAGAGGCTGAGAGATGAATGAGAAATTACAAGGCTGCAAGGCACGCAGCCCCACAGACTGGGGACACAAGGCTCTGGCACCTGAGGAGGGAGCAGCTAACTCAGGAGAGAAGGTGTCAGGCAGGACCAACCACAGTCACAGTCAGACTAAGAGCATCAGGCCAGAAACCCTGGCCCGGGGGACGGAGGCCTCATGTG
The DNA here is from genome assembly GCF_008692635.1 of Crocuta crocuta. Lineage (NCBI taxonomy): Eukaryota > Metazoa > Chordata > Mammalia > Carnivora > Hyaenidae > Crocuta > Crocuta crocuta. The sequence continues at coordinate 16,003,307 of NW_027527920.1, read as the reverse complement.
GTTGGGGGAGTTTAAAATCAGAAGCCCGTCCACGGCACCACACAGATTCTTTTACTTGCTGAATGGAGCCCTGACACAGGGTTCGAACCCACAAACCGTGAGATTGTGACCTGAACCCAAGTTAGAGGCTTCACCAGCTGAGCCAGTCACCAATGCAGCTGAATTCTAATAGAACCCATCTAAGATGGGAGTTAGATGTCTGTTGAAAGAGCAGGACATCAGCAGTTTGCTCCAGCCACTGACGTCAGTCTTCATAGTAGAAATAAATCAGGTTTCCCAGACAAGCCGCAGTCTCGTGTCCATTCCCTCATTCATTGAATTAGTTACAGATAATTTTTCATCTCTCCCAATTCTGTGGGTCAGGAATTGAGGCAGAGCTCTGCTGGGCGGTTCTTCTGCTGCACGTGGCATCAGCTGGAGTCATCCTAGCATCCAGGGGCTCACCACCTTGTTGGGGAGGCAGGTATGTCAACACAGTGTTACTACACTAGATGAGAACCATACTTCAAATCTTCAGTCTTCCTGGTAGGAGTTCTTCCTACAAGATGAAAGGTTCTTTGCTAAATATTATTACTGTGGTAGCCAGCCAAGCACACACTGTCTAGAAAATGAACAATTTAGTCTTACCTCCCAGTTTAAGTCATATCTTCCAACCCAGGTTGCACAGGGCAGGGAGAGGGGTGTGTGCCAAGGCAAACTCTGTGCCTGATCCCACTCACCCTCCACCCCCCAGCTCTACAATGCCTGCGGTGCTGTGAACTCAGCCTGCAGGGCTGATCAATGGCTTCTCACATGCTTCTCATGCTCCTCCATGGTTCTCTTTTCTCTAACTTCTCTTCCTCCCCTGGATCCTACTTCTTCCTGCCAGACCCGTGCTTTGCCAATCATGCAGTGTCATTCTGGTGGGACAACGCGGGAGGGGCCACCAGGTCCTGCAGATGGAACGTGTGTAAGAGAGCCATACCCCGGCCACAGCCCAGTCGAGCCTCCTGTGAGCACATCTCCTGCGTGTTGTTATGCTCGAAGAATTGACGTTGCATAACTTTCGGGCGCCTGCCTGGAAGTGTCCATCCATCCCTACCCCTACCGTGTCCGACCCGTAGGTGTGCCCTCCCCAGCTTTGGAGACTAAGTCAGGGACACTCTCGTCACCTACCCTACCCAGCAGAGCAGGGTACTTTTCACTGGGACCCACTCCCCCTCCCCTCCCCACTTCCAGCTTGGTTTTCTTTGGAACCGGGATCAAATAATAGCGCTGGAACATGAGGGTCCTCAAGTACAGTAACAGCCTGGCTCTGCAGCTGGCTGGGTCACTTAGCAACCAGCCTGCTGCCCCGACCCCCCGGGCCAACCCACACTGACCCCACCCCTTCTGGTCGCCATTGGGATAATGAGTCGCCTGAAGGGTTCCGCTGCCAATTTATCCCCTCCCATTCCCAGCAGGTCTGGCTAGGCTCTTTCGAGCAGAGGGGCTGGCTGCCAGGGCATTGGGACAGAAGGGTTACCTCTTTCCTGATTTTTTTTTTTTTTTTGGTTGTTGTTGTTCTTTTCCTTTGAAAAACTTGTAAATTACTGAGGTGAGTTTTGCTCAATCCAAATAAAACTTAATTTATTGAAAAAAAAAACCCTTTTTCCTAACTCTGGGGTGTGCACAGGCCTGGAAAAAGGTTGCATATTTATATGGGGGGGAGGAGACTTTTGGAAGCTGGGGCTAGGGTGTGAGCCCTCCCCCCTGCTGGTTGTAAAAAGTGGGGGTGGCAGGATAGTTCCTGCTGAAAGAGTCAGCCTCCCCTCCTAACCGCTCAGTGAGGCACAGGGGATGGCAAAGTCCTTTCAGGAAAGAGAAGACTCAGACAGCAAGGGACCCCAAACAATTTAAAGGTGAAATTGCATTTCTTTTTTTTTTTTTAATGTTTATTTATGTTTGAGAGAGAGACAGAGCATGAGCAGGGGAGGGGCAGAGAGAGAGGGGTACACAGAATCTGAAGTGAGCTCCAGGCTCGGAGCTGTCAGCACAGAGCCCGACACGGGGCTCGAACTCACAAACAGTGAGATCATGACCTGACCTGAAGTCAGATGCTTAACCAACTGAGCCACCCAGGCGCTCCTGAAATTGCCTTTCTTACGATTCTGTGCACCAGGAATTCTTATCCTGCCTTATTTCTCCACACCTGGGAGGGGAGGGGCCCAGGGCCCAGAAGAGACTCACAGGCCTTAAGTGCCCCACAGCGTGGCCACGTCATGCTGGTCTGCAAGCCAGGGGCAGCTATCACAGGCAGGAGAGGCAGAGTGACATGCATCCAGATGACCTTTCATGGGGGCACCGTCCATGCTCTGCTCTCAGCCTAGCACCCTGATCCCATGTATCCTGGAGGGAGGAATCCACCTTCCCACGCCCCTTCATGTTCCTTTCTGGAGCAACGAGGATGAACTGCTCAGTCCCCCTGGAGTTTGGCGGTGCTGTTTCAGTCCTGACTGCCCCCTGCCCCGCTGTCTCCTGTCCCTGGCCCCCTGGCTCCTGGCCTTCTGACCTGCCACTCAATCTTTCCCGTGCCCAGCCTAGATGAGGAGTCTAAACCTGAGTGCATGCTGGCTTACTTGTTCCTGCTAAACACAGAAATCATGCTTTTTTTTTTTTTTTCCTGAGAGGGAGAGAGAGACAGGGTGAGCTGGAGAGAGCAGAGAGATGGGGAGAGAGGGAAAATCCCAAGTAGTCTCCGCACAATCAGTGCAGAGCCCAATGTGGGGCTTGAACCCACGAACCTTGAGATCATGACCTGAGCTAAAATCGAGAGTCAGTTACTTAACCAAATGAGCCACCCAGTGCCCCAGAAATCACTCTTCTTAGCTGGCTTAGAGAAGGAGATCAATTAAGATGTGGATATGGATCGAGTCCATAGAATTGTCTCAATCACTGAGTAACGAATGTAGTTATTGAGACTAACTAAATATATTAGACTGCTTACACTAACTGAATAAGCCAGATTTATTTTTCAAAATTTTAAATGAGTCTCAACTTCATCCAGAGACCGAAAAGCCTGTGGAAGGCGAGATCGGAGATCTTTGAACTTCAAGCTCTTCCCACACCCCTACCTGCGTGCATCATAGCCCCTCACGCAGAGGACACCCCGGAGGCGCTCAGCCAACACCACTGGCTGGTCCATTCCCTGGGGAAAGCGATGTGGTCCCAGACAACCTGCCTTTTCTGCCCATGCAGGGCTCTAGGGAAGGCCAGTGCTCCTCGGAAAACAAAGATGAGATGAAGGAGCTCAAAGCAATAGAGAGGGGATGGTATGGGGAGGGGGCATTTCATTTACTTTTACTGGGGGAGTTACCCACAAACCTTCTCTCCCCACAGAGGGTCTCCATTCCAAGTCTCCTGCTAAGAGACCAAATCCTGGCCTTCGACTTGATGTGCCCTCCAGCCAGCAAGTCCATCCTCCTGATGGATCTGATAACAACAAACACAGAACTTCCAACAACCCACTGGGTTTAAACAGGATGTGGGTCACTGCTCCCAAGGAGGACGTCCCAGCCAGGGATCGGAGGCAGCAGGAAGGGCTGGTGGGGAATCCTTCACTACAGGCCCGCCGGGCCCTGCCTTTGACAGGAGTAGCTGCTGGGGTTGCTGATGGCTGGAGCAAGATCCAAAATGGGGTCACATGTTTCCAAGGACCTGAAAGTTCAGGGGGGTAAATATGTCCCTATTTGTATCTTTGGCTGGGAAGTTCCTCGGTGTATCTTTTGACTGGGAAGCAGAATGATCCCCCAGTCACTAGAAAAGAGGAGCGGGAAGATCTACTATCCTAAGCACACATCTGGGTAAATGTTTGGCTGTGAGAGAGAGAGAGACGGAGAGTGTATGTGTGAGAGACAGGGTGTGAGAGAGTGTTGTGTGTGCGCCTGTGTGTGTAGAGAGAGGGAGAGAGAGAGGGAGAGAGAGGACCTGTGCATAAGCTAGCTTTGTCATCAGTGTGAAGACTTCTACTTTTGAAAAGACCCCAGTGCAGAATGCACCAGCCACAAGAGGAAAAACACAGAGAAAGTGCCTGTAAAACAAGGAATGGTTTGTTTGGAGGATGATTTATGTAAAAGTGCCTACAACACAACAGGCAATAAAGAGCAGGTAACAATGTTTGAAGATACTGAGGACAGTCGTTAAGATCAAAGGCCTTCGGGACCCAGGGGTCTGGATTTGAATCCTGTCTTGGCTTGTGACCTTGGGCTTAATCTTTTCCTGTTTAACTTTTTCTTTTCAATAATTTTAGATTTACAGAAGAGCTGTAAGTATGGTACAGGAAGTTCCCTTGTATCCTTTACTCTGCTTTGTCTGATGTTAATCACTTACATAACCACGTGACCATAGCGTAGTTATGAAAACTAAGAAATTAACAGTGAAACATTGCTAGTGATTAAACAACAGATCTTATTCAGATTCCACCAGTTTTTCCACTTAGGTCGTTTTTCTGTTCCGTGATGCAAAAGCCATGATATACTGCCTTGCAATTTTACTATGTGTCCCATCTGTGACCATTTCTCAATCTGCCCTTGTTTTCTCATGACTCTGACACTTGGAAGATTTCTGAGCAGGTATTTTGTAAGCCATACCTCAATTTGGATTTTTGTGGCATTTTCTCATGATTAGAATGGAGTTATAGGGGCGCCTGGGTGGCTCAGTCGGTTAAGCGTCCGAATCTTGGTTTCAGCTCAGGTCATGATCTCACAGGTTCATGAGTTCGAGCCCCACCTTGGGCTCCGCGGTGCTGATGGTTCAGAACTTGCTCGGAATTCTCTGTCTCCCTCTCTCTCTGTCCCTCCCTCATTCGCACTCTTTCTCAAAATAAATAAATAAACTTAAAAAAAAAAAAAAAGAAGACTGGGGTTATGGATCCGGGGGAGAATACCCCAAAGGCAAAGTGCACTTGTCACATCATGTGAAGGGTACCTGCTGTTAACATGGCGTTATTAGTGATGTTGCCCTGATCACCTGGTGAAAGTGCTGTTTGCCTGGCTTTTCCACTGCAGAGTTCCCATTTCCTTTCCACGGTCTATACTTAGAAGCCAGTCCCTGAATCCAGTCCTCCTTCACGGGCAGAGGAGTTAAGCCACACCTCTTAGAGGGAAGAGCATTCACATTTATATTTGGAGTTCCTCTGCAAGGAAGATGTGTCCCTTGTCCTTCATTCTACTTAATCCTTTTAAACCCCAGCTTCTCATCTGTGAAGCGGGGATAATGGTTGGACTCAACCGAGAGGGTTGTTGGAAGCACTTACCACCAGCAAAGGCTAAATATGATGGTCTGGAACGATAGAAAAATACATCAAGCCACTTGCAGGGGTCACTTACCTTTAGGTCCGCTGCGGCTGTCGGTATTGGTCTCCCCAGACCAGGGAGTGAAGGTCCTGAGAGGGGGCGGTTTGGGGCCCGGCCTGTGTCAGCCTGGTCTCTGCCTCCCTGTGACCCCTTTTTGGCAGAATGCCAAAAGTCCACGGGGGGCATAGTTTGGCAGGCAGAAGGGAGGCAGTCAGGTAGAGAGAAGCACAGAGGAGCTCGGCTGAGCTGTGGTATGTGGACTGGGTTTGTGGGGGAGGACAGATGACAGAAAGGTGGCGGGAATCAAACACTCAGAAGCCACTCTGGACACCAAGATCCGGGGAGAGCCCAACACACAGTCAACTGTCAAAATGAATAATTACTCATTTTTTGGATGGCTCGATGAATTTAAACAAAGAACACTAGATTGGGACTCCAGATTTTCCTGCCAACCTACTGTACGACCCTGAGCATCAAATTACTTAACTTGTCTGGGCTTCATCTTCCATATATATAAACTGTGAGAGAGATGAGCACTAGGCCCAGGCCTTAGAGGCAAGGCATTGACCTCCCCGCCCCATTCTCCCTCTGGCACCCCACTTTCAGCCCAATTCCCTACCACGCTTTCAAAGCAAATGCTGCAATCTTAGAGCTTATGAAAGAGCCGGGCCACTGTTCCATGTTTTCCTGAGTTAAGGTACTTGCT
>NW_027527920.1:15961919-15997226 GCF_008692635.1 Crocuta crocuta | reverse complement strand
CGCCCACTTTATTCTTTCCACCTGCCGCTGACTGTTCGTTACTGTTCTTCCTCAGCTTCTGGAAGGGCCACATGGGCTCGAGAGGGATTGGGGACGGTCTTAGACAATCCTCGGAGGTGGCCTGCCAGCCTCTCTCTGAAAGGTAGATCCTATCCTTCTTTCCCTCTGTGTTTATTTTTTGACAAAGACAAGCAATCGGAAAGGCTCTCCAGATTCATAGCCTTCAGAAGGGGGTTATGGCTTCCCTGCAATCGTTCATGCCCCTGATGTACATATTCCCAGACTGGCTTAGAGCTGTTCTTTGTGCTTCAGGGAGGAAGCAAGGAGTCATCGTGGGGTGGGAAGGGCTTTGCAGGGGTGGAGGTGGGGTGAAGAGAATGAGTTATTCTTAACGTTTGACTTCTTTTTGAGAGAGAGAGAGAGAGAGAGCAGGGCAGAGGCAGAAAGAGAGAGAGGGAATCTTACAGAGGGAATCTTACGCAGGCTCCATACCCAGCGCGGAGCCGACGTGGGTATGGAGGGGCTCCATCTTACAACCATGAGATCATGACCTGAGCCAAAATCAAGAGTCCACCGTTTAACCTGCTGAGCCACCTAGGGGCCCCACCCCTGATTTAATTTTTAAACTAGACCTCTCCTGCTTATGAGGGCTTTCTAGATCAAAGCTGCCTTTGTCGCTGCTGCCTTAGCTCCATGATACACCCCAGCTCCCGAACCCTCTGACTTTCTTTTCCAGCCCGTTTTCCTGGAGCCTCTGCCTTCCTCTGGCCACCCAAGCCCAAGGCTTACACGCCTGACCCAGGCGCCTTTAACTTCCAGCACCGGGGCGCCCCCTGCTGCCTGGGACTGATGTAACCGCTGGGCAGAGGGCTCCTGAGTTTAGTCAGGTGGATGCAAACTTGGTGGTACTCATAAAAATAACTTCTCAGCTGCCCACAGGCCCGACTGTGCTGGCTCTTGTAGGGGAAACAGAGTAAGTCTCTGCTGAGTTACAGCCAGGGGGATGCCACAAGGCCACACCCCCTGGGCCCCTGCCCGCTCCCTGCCCCAAGCTGCATACCACCACCCTAACCCCCAGCCCCCACTCCCCCATCCTCCTGACCCACGTTTCAGCCAGCCCAAGGCTATGGGCCAGGCTTGCCCCTCCGATGGGGAGATTCAAAGTCGCCTAGGCGAGAACAGCCAGTGAGGGAGAGAGCGTGACGCTGCCTCCCTGAGCCAGGCTCCCCTCCCACTTCTCTCTTGCCTTGGGGACCACACGCAGCCGATGGCGGCATCCTGGTCTCGTCGGCTTGCGCCTTATCCTCTGCCCCGGCTCTGCCAACAACCAAGTCTGGTTTTCCAATCTCCTCAACCCGCCTGCCCCGCCTGTCACCTCTGAGCTCCAGGGACCCTCACACCAGGACCAGAGTCCGTTCACCCATGAGGCTGAGTAGGCTCAGTGCCCAGCCCCACCATACTGCATGAGCCCCTGAGAATGTTTTAATTTATTTTTCAATCAGAAGGAAGAAATAAACTTTTAGGTTTAACAAACTATTTTGAATTTTTTTTTTTAATGTTTTATTTATTTCTAGGAGAGAGGTAGAGACAGCATGAGCAGGGGAGGGTCAGAGAGAGAGGGAGTCACAGACTGAAACAGGCTCCAGGCTCTGAGCTGGCAGTCAGCACAGAGCCTGACGCGGGGCTCGAACCCACGAACCGCGAGATCATGACCCAAGCGAAAGTCGGACGCTTAACCGACTAAGCCACCCAGGCGCCCCATAACAAACTATTTTGATATACGATGTTAGCACATTCATCTTTATACCAACACAGTTATAAAATAGAACTTTATTTTGATATAGAAAAGGGTCCACGAAAGCAAGAGTGTCCAGGGCCCACCGAAGTCCTACCGCACCCCTAACGCGCCCCTGGACACAGCCGTCCACCTGGGCCCCCATCCGAGGACCGCGGGACAGAGAGTGCTGGGGAAGGCCAGACTCCTTGAACGTGGCCGCGATAGGATTCTCTCTTGAGAGTCTCACGTGGATTCTTTGCTTTTTCACTCTCTTAGTAAAAACGTGTAATGTTTTCATTGCCTGAGAATGAACAGGACTCTGGCTTGTGTTTTACATCTTAGAAAAAGGTTCTCGAGGTTTTTTTGGCTGTTCCTTCGTGTTCCGGGTGGTTATAGGCTCCACCCCCTTTGGAGTGAAGGGACAGCGTGTCAGGATGCTGGTGGGTGGGGCAAGCGGGAAAGCCTTTCCGGTGCCCCCTTCCTCCGTTGATCTCTCTGTAATCCTGGCTTAGCCAGCCAGCTGGTCTTCTCCAGATCCCAGACCTGCCCCCAGGCCGTCTCCCAGTCCAACCTATTTATCTTCTTTCTACAGGCCGCCCTCCTAAGTGTCCTCAGCCTTGGCCTTGTCAGGGGTTCTAGAAGCTTCTTCCATATCTACTTTACCTCCCCCACTGTTCTAGTCTATTTGGGCTGCCATAACAAAGTGGGTGGCTAAACAACAGAAATCTATTCTCTCGCAACTCTGGAGGACGGAAGTCCAAAATCAAGGTGCTGGCAGGTTCATTTCTTCTGAGGCGTCTTTGGCTGGCTTGTTGCTGGTCGGTTGCTGGCTTTCTTCCCTCTCTAACATCACACAACCATCCCTCTGTATATGTGTGTCCTGATCTCCTCTTCTTAGAAGGACACTAGTCATTGAATTAGGGCCCAGCCCAGTGACCTCCTTTTAACATAATTACCTCTTTAAGGGCCCTATCTCCAAAAACAGTCACATTCTGCAGTCCTGAGGGGTTAGGCCTTCAAGCATCTGAATGGGGGTATGTGACATAATTCAGCTCATAACACCCACCACCACCTTCATCTCGACGCACAGGAATGGTTGTTGGAGCTACAGAATCTGAGCTTGTGAAGGGTGACATTGTGACAAGTGACAAGCAGGACACATACCTTTGGGGGCCAAGGGCCAAGATAATGGGAACCATGGCTGTTAACAGGCACAAAGCTGCTGTGGCCTGCCCAGCATGGAGGCCGAGAGGGTGGACGCTTGCCTGGGGGAGAAGGAGGCTGTCCTCAGATGGGACCACTTGGCCAGCCCTCGAGAAGCCTGCCTCTTGATGCATGTGGAATGATTATTCTCAGTGGAAAGGATTTAGTGCTCTTTGATCTAAACTGATGGGTACTCTTTACTCCAGAATAAAAACTACAACAGAAAGCAGCAGGCCCCCACTCCCCAGGCCTACTCGGCCCATGGCATCTCAACCCAGACGTCACCTGCCTTTTCAACCAAAAGGTCAGATCCTTGTTCCAAAAATTATTCGGCCACTAAAGCTCCAAATTCATGATCTGAATTATAAAGAATCTCCTAGAGGGTTCTTTTCATAGAGGAATGGTTTACAAAGCCAGTCTGTGCTTATCCAGTCCCTGGGTAGACCATTCTCGGAAAGATGCTAACGTCCAAGCGGTCTCCCACCCATGCCCACCCCCCAGTTTTGTTTTTGCCCCACTCAGCTAGCTGGTGCGCGCTCAGGGCCAAGTGCATTCGAAAAGGTAAAGAGGAATCAAGTGGGGAAGAGTAATCTTTTCTAAAAAGAATTATTCCCAGTAGTCAGTCCAAAGCCAAATGCAAAATTTTTTAAATGTCTAAGATAACATGCTATTTGGCATTTTCCAACTTGGTGCTCCCCTCCATTACTACAGCTCCAGATCTCTGTTCTGAGCCCATCAATTCTGCTAGTTAAATAAGAAAGAGCCAGGGGCACCTGGGTGGCTCAGTCGGTTAAGCCTCCGACTTCGGCTCAGGTCATGATCTCACAGCTTGTGGGTTCAAGCCCCACGTCGGGCTCTGTGCTGACAGCTCAGAGCCTGGAGCCTGCTTGGGATTCTGTGTCTCCCTCTCTCTCTCTTCCCCCCCCCCACTCGCACTCTGTCTCTCGGTCTCTCGAAAATAAACACTGAAAAAAATTAAAAAAAAAAAAAGAAAGAAAGAAAGAAAGAGCCAGAGGGCCACTTCTGAATCCTACCCATTTGGCAGGAATCCTTTCTGGTGCTCCCCTACCCCCGCCCACATCCCCCCCAACCCCCACCCGGGGTGGACGCTGAGGGAGCCGAGGGAGGGGGACACTTTGCAGCTGTGTCCTCTCCTTCAAAGCAAACCTCTCTGCTTAGGTCTCCAGACGCTGCCTGGGGTTTGGAGGAACACTAAATCCCATGCTGATTGCCCCTCGGCCCGGAGTCACGTGTACAGAATAACGATCGCGCCCGAGCTACCCTGGAGTCACTGTCAGCCCAGAGTGAGCCAGGCTCTTGGCTGCCTTGCCTTTGAACCACAGCCCCCTCTGCAGCCCTGTTCTCTTCCAGGAAGCTCCCGGAACAGACCAGAAGCCTTTCTGGGAACTTCGGCAAGAGAGTCTCCGGAGATTCTTCATTTGTGTCTCACCTCCCTAAGCACACACAGTGCCCCTATTCTCAACCAAACCCGATACAATTCGGGCAGATTCATACCATAAAGTTGCATTAGTATAAACGCTCACATTTCCCAAGCTCTTCCCACTTTGTTCCGCAGCCCTCGGGGCCCCGGAAGCTCCCTATAAATGTCTCCCAGGGCCCTCTGGGAGCCTCCCGACATTGTCCTGCCGGGGCTCATCAACGGGTCTCTCATTGGAGCCCCAGGTGCGGTGTGTTGATGAGGAGACACTGTAAGTGCTGACCCCCCACCGCCATAGCCTCTGTGAGGCGCTGCCTCGGGGCCTGGACCTCCTCAGTGCTGGAGTAGCCAAGAGAGTGCTGTGCCCCCTGCAGGACCCCAGGTGAGGACCCCCACTGTGCTCCATGTGGGTAGGAAGCTCCCCCCCACCCACCCCCCAACGTATCTCCTCTCACCCTGACCCTGGAGCCTCCCCTTGTGCTCTGTGCCCCACAATGACCCTTGTGAAAATCTTCACAGGGAACAGACTTAGTTTGTGGGGGAGATGGGGAACAGGCCCCCACACTGTTCTTCCACTCCCCGTTTTTCCTGTCTCTGTTCTCAGGCACCTCCACCCAAAACACACTTCTTATTGCTTCCTTCCTTCCTCACATAGCACAGCCAATGGTACTAAGTCGTGGAGGCTGCTGGCCCGCAGACCTATCAGATGTAGCTATGCCTGGAACCCAGGGTTAGGCTCAGCCGGGGCTCCCCTCACGTGCAGTTCTGTCTGGAGACCCTTTCCATCTCTGGTGGTCCTGATGCCCAGTGCTACCACTGTGGCACCTAGTGGTAAGTTGACACCAGCCTGGGATCTTCATGGTTTTCGTAGCAGAAGTAGGACAGGAATCACTTCCCCCCAAAATGGCCTCCATTAAGCCAGAATGCAAACCCTTGTAACTTCAGTGAGTCATGAAATCTTGAAGTATGAGCACCTTTGACGTTGCCAGCTCAATCATGCCCCAGCACCCTCCACCAAGGCCCACCCTGCCTCTGCTGGCCTGTGGCCTACTTGCAATATGGGCCAGCCTCCCCTCTGATCAGCAAAGAGTGAGCGATACTGACAGTAAAGAACCGTTATGGAGGCCTATCATGGCCTGGCACAGCGACAGGCACTCAAGGATATGACAGGGGTGTTGCTAGTGCCTCACGTAGTAGAGCCGGAGTCCACCTGGCTCCTGGTGTGGATATGTTTGGTACCAGGAAGAAGAGTTCCTGAAAAGATCAGCACACACCGTCAACTTTAACCTCTCTGTGCCTCAGTTTCTCCATTCATAAGCTGGGATAATAAAAGCACTTACTGCATTTAAGAGCTAAAAGAGGGGTGCCTGGGTGGCTCAGTCAGTAAGCATCCAACTTTGGCTCAGATCATGGTCTCATAGTTCATGGGTTCGAGCCCCACATCGGGCTTTGTGCTGACAGCTCAGAGCCTGGAGCCTGCTTTGAATTCTGTGTCTTCCTTTCTCTCTCTGCCCCTCCCCCACTTGTGTACATGCTTTCTATCTCTCAAACATAAACAAACATTTAAAAAAGAGTTAAATGAATATATGTCCTAAATATTTTGTATATTGCTTAAAACTGTACGTGGTTCACAGTCAATGCTATATAGTCTGTGAGTCTGGGTCCAATCTAGAGGAGAAAACTCCACAGTAATTTCAATGGTAAAAGTTTAACATAAAGGCTTCCCACCCATTACAATGTGTTGGAGTAACAGTAAGGAATAGAGGAAGAGCAGATGAAAGAGTAGTTGCTGAGCTGCAGGCTGAGAGAACACACCCAAGGAAGAGCCCCCACACCAGACTTGGTGGTAGAGGGCACACCACTGTGGTGTCACACATGCTGCGGAACAACTGTGGTGGATCGTGCTGGAAACGTGCCCTCTAGGACGCTGAAGCACACTGTCCAGGAAGGTGTCGCCTGAGAGGGGTTGGGGTAGCTGACATTTCTAGGTGCTGTTGGCCATGCCACCGGGCTGTGGAGGCAGAAGCCAGACCTGAGGGGACCGCTGACCCTGGCTGCGGGAGCCTGCACGGAACGCTTTCCTCCTCAGTTTCCCTCCAGTGCCCTCTGCTCACAGAGCTTCGGTGCCAGCTGCCATCAGGAAAAATATTTGAAGGGTCCATATTTAATTTCACGGAACAGGCAAAAGGGGTAGGTTTGAATCTGAGAGCCAATTAGTCAACGACTGGCACAGTTAGCTATTACTATGTTTACTATTTGCAGTGTCTTGTTTACGTAAGCTCTTTATTTTTTTTTTTATTTTTTATTTTTTTAAATATTTTTATTTATTTCTAGGAGAGAGAGAGAGAGAGAGACAGCGTGAGCAGGGGAGGGTCAGAGAGAGAGGGAGACACAGACTCTGAAATAGGCTCCAGGCTCTGAGCTGGCAGTCAGCACAGAGCCCGACGCGGGGCTCGAACCCACGAACCGCGAGATCATGACCTAAGCGGAAGTCGGACGCTTAACCGACTAAGCCACCCAGGCGCCCCTACGTAAGCTCTTTAGAAGTCTGGGGTCACAAAGAGAAAACCAGGGGCTCCTGGGTGGCTCAGTTGGTTATGCTCTGGTGATGATCTCGTGGTCCATGAGTTCAAGCCCCACATCGAGCTCTGTGCTGACAGCTCAGAGCCTGGAGCCTGCCTCAGAATCTGTGTCTCCCTCTCTCTGCCCCTCCCCTACTCACATTCTCTCTCTCTCTCTCTCTTTTTCTTTCTCTCTCTCTCTCAAAAATAAATAAACAAAAACAAAAAAAAGAGAAAACCTGGAAGAAGTCTGGGCTTCACCATGCCAGCTTCAGGGGGTTACAGGTCACACACAGTGGACTGTGCCCATCAGGGTCTCTAGGGAAACCCAGCACCCTGGGGAGTCAATGCCCGAAGACAGTAGGCAGTGTTTGTATAGGACAGTAGACAAGTCCCAGCCAAACCTCGGGGCCATGATGTTTCCAAAGGCCTAATCTACGAGTCTGGGGACTACAAAAGATGCAAGGAACCGGGTGTCTTTTGTCTCGCGTTTGCTGAGGCAGAGCTGGCCCCGTGCCTCACCTTCTGGGGCAGGTCCCTGTTTGGGCAGCGGCAGCAGGAAACTGGGTTTGAGAAGAAGTGTGGCGGGGGCAGCACTAACCAAGCTAGCAAAGGGGCCCCAGGGACTGGAAGACCTGGTGAGTTTACTGCTCAGTGAGGGGGGAGCAGCCAGAGGTTTGGCTCCCATTTCAGCGTATCCTGAGGCCGCCATAAGGACCTTGGAAGTCATGCCCTCCTCAAAACCAGCTAAGTTCCTTAGGAACTGTGCCCGGAGCCTTCCTGGGCTCTGAACCAGATCTCACTGCTCCACGTTGCTGCAAAGTGTGGCCCACAAACCATGACATCAGCAACACCAGGGAGCTTGTTAGAAACGCAGACTCTCCGGCCCCACCCCGCAGACAGTGACTCAGCTCATCTCTTCTAACCCCTGAGTGATTGGTGTCCATTGAGGTTCCAGAAGCCCCACTCAGTTTTGCTCCATAACTTTCCAGGGCAAAATGAAAATGAGGGACGCTTTGTTAAAAAATTGACAAATTCAGAACAGCAGCAGCGGAATTTTTTGTTTTTGTTTTTGTTTTTGTTGTGGTACAATATACACAACATAAAATTTAACCCTTTTGGGGTGTATAATTCAGTGGCATTAACTATGTTCATTCTGTGCAATCACCCCGTCTTCTATCTCCAGAACTTTTCCATTTTTCCAAACTGAAAGTGTGTACCCCTTACATCATAACTCCCCATGACCCAGCCCCACAGCCCCTGGCAGCCACCATTCTTTTTGCTGTCTCTGTGAACTCGACCACTCATACCAGTGGCCGCCTAGGTACCTCTTATAAGTGGAATCCTGCAACATTTGTCCTCCTGCGTCTGGCTTATCCCACTGAGCATGTCCTCAAGGTTCATCTTCATCCAGCGTAACAGCAGAGTGCTGAACCAAGTGTGGCATCCTTCTGGGCACAGGGCTCCATGGCCACGCAGGTCTTAGGCCGTGATTCTACTCTACAGCAGTGAAGAAGGCTATTTTTTTAAAAAGTCATCAAGAAAACTACTCAATGTTTCCTTAAATCGGAGGCTGATTTTATTTTTAAGCATTTTTTCAAAGCCAAGGATGAAAAACCGGAGAGCATTTTCCTAATTAGAGCTATACAGCAACAGGGAAGGCTTTTTCAAGGTGTGAAAATGTCAGCTCAGCCTGGAGTTTTCAGGAGGGACCCTAAAGAGAAGAAGAAAGAGAGTCCAGAAAACATGCCTGTGGCAGCCAGCAAAAAACCCCCAAAGATACCAATAGTTCCTGGTCCCAGCCCCCACCCCCACAAGAGTCAGGTCCAAGCCCCCAGCGGATGGTGTCAGGAAGGCAAAGGGCTTCTTTGGCCTCCACCAATCTCCCGGCAGACACTATAATTTATCCTTGATAAAGAGCTGGACACAATATCCGTGTGTGCATGGACCATGAGGGCAACACCACAAAGCATGCCCCTCGAATATATGGCCAAGGCCATGGAGTCCAGTGATGGGATTGCATTTCGCTGACAAAATAGATCTACCCCCTTGTCTAAAAGAATGTCATTTAAAATATTCAGTCTGATTTTCAAAATCACGAACATATTACTATTTTCAATAGCTGCTGAGGCATTTTACCAACTACTCTCACTTAAGTGGAGGAAGCCGCACCAAATTTGTAAAATGAAATCTGAGTACGTCTTTCGAACTAAACAGCTTTTTTTGTTTGGAGCGCGTGTAGAAGTTTAGGGGAGATACATCTCAGGCAGGAAAACTCCTTTGGGATTTTTAATGAAGACATGAAAATGGCTTATCATTAGCTTATCAGTTACGATTTAGAAATGGAAGATTTTTATAGTTCTGGAAAAGCCTGTTTATTCTCCACCACAGTGACAACTTGTTTACGCCGCCATTCGCTCATCTGACTCTGCATGACTTCCACCAAGGTAAACATCAGCCCTGACTCTGCAAACTATCACACATTTCAAATTTGCTGCGTTTAAGTAAATTTTTGATACGTTATCCGGCTTTATCCCAGGCTCTTAAAATGCTTTTTGAGGAAACCTGCATGGACCCGTGGCTATAGGCGAGTCTGATGTTTTCTTTTTGAAGATAAGTTGCAGAAACATTGAGGTTGTGACTTCATTACTTGCCTGAGTCCCCCGGATCCCCACCTCCCATCTCCACCTGGTTTACTGGGCAGTAATCCCCTCTGATCCTCTGATCGCAGCCCCGGGTTTGAAAGCAAGGCCAATGGTGGGGTGGGGAGGGGAGGGCCTGCTCCGGAAGCCTCCTCCACCCTGTGTAATTACAGCACAGACACAGCCTGCCCGGTGACCGCTGCCCAGCACGTGGCTGCACCTGGCACAAGGTGACGTTCACCCAGTGTGTCTGCCCTGCCTGAGTCACGGGCAAGCGGGAAAAACAGGGACTTGTTTTCCTCGTACATCCCCGAGGCTGCGTTCCAACCTGACGTGGCCGCAGAAGCACAGATCCCCACGGCTTCTTGGCAACTGCATGGTTTTCACACTTCTATTTTTAAAGGCCTTGGAAACAAGTAACGTGGGGATTGGGGAGGTTGGGTGAGTGCCTTTCCAAAGTTCTCCCGGCCAGAGGCCCTGTCCCGGCAGGGGGTCCCAGAGCAACTGTGAAATCGAAATGCCACCGCAGGGCCCTCTCTGCAAACCTGTGCCGCAGGTGATAAAAACAGACACACCGGAGGCACCCTGGACCCTTGCAGTCTGTTGTACATGATGACATAGAGAACCTTCTGGCCTCAGGTCCCCAAGGGGTCCAGATTATAGTCCCCCCGCTTTGTGTGGGCACATAAAGTTTTCCTATCCAAGACTCCACTGCCGTGGGTCCCCAGCAAGCCCACTCAGCTCAGAGACGGAGGTCAGCAGGCAGGGGGTCTGGTGGGGGACTCTCGGCTTCCACACCCGGGAAGGGAAGGGAAGGGCAGAGGTGGGAAGGGGGCGGGTGTGGGCAGAGGCAGGAGTCACGCTGGGGTGCCGTCTCAGCAGACCTGGGGTCTGAGGCTGTGTGACCCCAGAGTTGCCAGGGACAAATGGATTCGGGCCTTCTGTACCCCTCTTCCCACCCATCAGTCAGGCATTGGGTGTGGCCACCTGGGGGTTGGCGTGACTGCCCTGCGAGGGACTGACAGGTCAGGCCAGCCTATGGGCAGCATCCCAGCCTGGGGGGGTGGGGGGTGGGGGGAATAAGTCCTTCCTTCCTGGAGTGCGACCTGACTGCATCACCGCATTCGTGACAGCGTTTCATCCTTCCTTGTTCACCTGCAAATTAAAAACAATTTTTTTGAGGTGAAATTCATGTATCATAAAATCATAAAATTCACCATTTTAAAGTGGCCAATTCAGTGGCGTTTAGTATATTCACAATGTTGTACAACTACCACCTACATCAAGTCTCAAACTGCTTTTATCACCACAGATGCAAACCCCCACCCATCAAGCAGTCACTCCCATATCCCTCCTCCCCACCCCTGGGGAGGTCTGTTTTTGGGACTCCTTGCATTTACCTATTCTGGGCATTTCATATGAATGGAAACATATAATATGTAACCTTCTGTGTCCGTTGTATTTCACACAGCATAAGATTGTCAAGGTCCATCCCTATTATAGCCTGTGTCAGCCCTTCAATCCGTTTAGCGGCTGAGTGACACTCCATTGCACAGACAAACCGCATCTCGTTTGTGCGTTCATCCGCCGATGCGCACTTGAACTGTCTCATGCCATCTTTTTAAAAAGGAGCTTAGGGTCAGTGTGGAAGTTCTCCGTCGTCAACGATGGGGCTTCACATCATTTGGAAGCAGGAGAAGCCCTCCAGGCTCATGTGTGGATGGGACCTATCATGAATTTACATTCCAGAAGATGTTCTTGCTCCACTGAAAATCCAATGTCCATCAACCTTCCTGGGCCTGACGGTGGCACTTCAAGGTCCTCCTTTACCCCTCTGCCACCGTGTGCATGCCAGGATGGCCTTGGCCCAGCCGTGCCCTGCTCAGGCCACACAAAGCCGTTTCTGGGGGTGCCGTCTGCCACCACGCCTGTCTGCTCCCGGAGACCAGCCTGGGACACCAGGTACCTTGCCAGCCCCAGCCCTTGGCTCAGGTGCCCTTCACACCTCCCTGTGTTGCTGACAGGGAGTCTTTCCCCTCTAAGCCTTGGAGACCCCCTCCCTGGCTTGAAGTCAAAGCCACCATTCCAGCAGACAGGACGCACTAGCTGAACCCACATCCCCTCAGGGCTCGGCCCATTGGTGAATCTCTGCATGGCCTTTCCCCCCAACTCAGCCCCCACCTGAGGGCAGAGGAGATGGTGCCCTCTGTAGCTCTCTGGTGCCCGGATCGGGGCGAATGCTGACTGAGCGCCCACAGCCCTGGCTCCACACTGCTCATGCCCACTCACTTCTGCTCACCTTCCCTGCCTGCCCTTCAGTCTTGGTTGCCTCGCTCTCAGGTGCTCCCAGGGGCCAGGGCACCTTGCACAGAGGTGGTCAAAAAAAATGTTTGTTGGCGGAAGAACCTCTTTCTTGGAAATTTCAACTCTGTCCCAGAATGGTTCTCCAGAAAACCCTTTATGAGAGGGCCCCTTGCCGTTTGTTGTTTTGGCTTTATATTCAGTCTTCGAGCTTCCCAGAGATCCCACGAGGAGGGCATTACTGCCCCTGATGTACGGATGAGGAAGCTGGGGAGAGAAGGGGAGGGGCCCCTGGGGGTCTGTGGGGCCAGGGCTGCCTCCCCCCTCTGAGCGGCTTCTGCCTGTCAGGTCAGCTCTACCGTGAACCGACTCTGCAGGCACGGGGCACACCCCTGGGGTTCCTCGGGCGCTGGGGGGCTGAGGTGGGGAGAGGGCCTTCAAGTCTAGTGGGGACGCAGTCTACCAACAGGGTGAGAGAGAGCTGTGCTCCGCCTCAGGGAAGAGCCCCCTTTCTGCGGAATTTTGAGTAACATGTATATAAACACTATATCACAACCAGAGCAGGCTTCACCCAAAGCACATTCACCAGGTGAAAAACCTTACTGCTAAGGCTCAATCTAGAAAATAAAGGCACAGGCAGCAGGAAGGGGGAAGGGAGTGGCAGACACCACGGGCTCATCGGGGCACTGATGAAGCCCTCACTGAGGGGTCTGTTCCCCTCCAGGCAGTAGTTGCTCCAACTTGCGGACAGGATCTTGTCTTCCCTCCTTCCCAGCCACAAACTCGGGCCGCGGCACAGAGGGGGCGCCCAGGAAGTGTACCATGAACAAATGCACAGGGGGTGGTGTTGAAGGAGAGGGGAAGACAGGCAGTGACCTTAGGGCTTGAAACAGAGACAGGTGACTCCTTCGCAGAGGTTTGTTTTGTTTTGTTTTGTTTTTCTTAAAATATGGATGGAAAGTGAAGGTGTTTAATTTTCCTTTTTCTTTAGGGTGATGAGCAGTGAACTGTGTAGGCTCCAAGGAACAGACTCCAATGACCACGCACTTAGAGCAGAGCCCACCTGCCCTTTACTGGCAGGTGCCTGGCCCCACCTGCCCGCGTGGCCGGCCACAGCTTCGAGCGGCCAGGGGGGTNTCTGGCGGGTGGTGGCCTCCTGCGCTGTGAGAGGGAAGCCTGGACGAGGGTGGGAGTCGGGGTGGGAGGCCCAGGTCGCAGGCGGCTGCATTCCTAACGTGAAGCCTTAGAGCAAAGGGGTTTGACTGCTCCAGGGTGAGGCGAGAAAAGCTCTGTAGTCCTAGGCAGTGGTGAGCAGGGCAGGCCCGAACGGGACACTGAGGTGCATGGTGTGAACACGACAGGTGGCTGAAGGCTCTGAGCCAAACAGGGGAGAGAGAGAGAGAGAGAGAGAGAGAGACCCATCCTGGGGCCTGGGAGGTGGGAAAGAGCCTCTGACCACAGACAAGCACCACGGTGTCCGGCTGGGGGAGGCCCACCATTTCTTTTGCCTCTCTGTGCCTTGGGGGTCCAGAGTAGGCCTGAGGTGGGGGGAGGTGCCGACAGTGCTCAAGTCAGGAGGCGAACCCCAGCCTGGCCACTTGCCTGGCAGGGGCCCCACAGAGGTCCCTGCAGCAATAAATAGGCGCTTGTCCAAATCCGTTCCAGCAGAAGCTCCTGTGGACGGGGAGGACCAGAGGGGCAGCCACGGGGTGTGTGAGGAAGAAAGAGCGCCCTTTCCAGAGAGCTGGAAGCTTCCCTCAGGCACCACCACGTGGGACCAGTTCACTGCTGGGAGCATACGACCCCTACATTCCTGCTCCCCTGGAAGAGGGGCCCCCAGCCCCGTTTCCTCCCTGGGAGATGAGTGGTAGAGGCTCAGAATGACCGGAGTGGTTTTTCTAATTCTTTTCCCATTCTGTCAAGGACGGAAGGGGATGCTTCCTGACACAGGGGGAAAAAAGGGAGGAGGAAAAGAGGAATGAGAAGGGAAAGAGTTCTCCCCAGGGTAGCTCGGGAAAAGGCCTGGGCTGCAGCCAAGGCCCAACCGCTGCCTGATGAGACCAGATGGCCTGGGCTCTCCTGCCTGCAAACCTCCCGAACCGTCCAGCCCTCCTCCTCCTCTCTGCTTCCCACGCGGTTCTACAGAAGGTGCATGAATCTGGCTCCAACACTGACATCCCTGGTTATTGTTTCCTTTTAGACGTTCCTTTTCGCTTCCACCTCAGCTGGAGCCTGAAGATCAGGCCAATTTCTTTGTCTCTCAGACTTATGTAAACGAGAGGCCTCAGATCTCAGGAAGATGCAGAGAGCTCTCACTGAACTTCCTTCTTAAGGCTCCAAGGACATAAAATGGTTGCTATGGGGATTCCTTCATTTGCAGAGTAATAGTTTTCAGAAAAAGGGATGATTCATAAGTTCTTTCAGGATGAACAGAGTCTGTCCTTGGGGACGATGTGATGTAATGTAATAGCGTTTAAAAGAGGAAGGCTGGCTGGCTTTGGTTTCTGCATGCTTCCTCTTCTTCCTCAATCTCTGTGCGTGCTTGGGGCCCACAAGCAGCTTTCCCAGAGCCTTATTCTGCACACAGGCTTCTAGCTGATGCCTGACACCTCCCTTTGCCTCTTAGCAATATCTGACGACAGGCGTTAAAAATGTTAGAAACCCCCTGGTGAGCCACTTCTGGCCCTAGCCAGCTGGAAGAAGTTGTTAGCTCAAGGGTGCTACAGGGGCTTTGCACGTTCATTTACATTATGACTGACTGGGCAGAGGGCTTTCCCTATGTTGATTCTCTCCAGAAAGCCTGGGGTTCATAGTGCAGATTGGAAACTGAGGTCCAGAGAGGAGGATGGACTGACTCAAGTCCCCAGTGTATATAAGGTCCAGAATTAGGCCCAGAAGCCAGGCCTTCTAAGTGTCTGTGGCCAGCAGAGCAGAAGCCAGGAGGAATACTTTTATGAGCAAACTTCTTCTCTAATAATGGGCAAAGAAAAGGAGATTGGCTGCTGGGAGCAGGGAAAAGAAGTAATGAGGGATTAAAAGGAGATTGACATCTGATGGAAAAGATCCTTCTTTTCTTTTGGAAAGAGCACTGCACTGGGAGTCAGCTATGTGACCTTGGGGAAATCACTCTTCCTCTCTCGGCTGCAACTTTCTCACCTGCCAATTGAAGGGGCAGGGGTAGAATGAGCCTGGATCCTTCCAGTGATGACATGCTTATATACTGCACCTGTGCTGGAAATGTTAGTGAAGCCTTTTCCGTGCTAAAATCAGTGTTCAAGGATTCCCTGGGCCCACAGCATCGAGGGCAAGCTCTTTCACCTGGAGCTCAAGGCTCTATGTGATCTGGTCACAGCCCACCTTTTCAGTCATCTCTCCTCCCATTTACTGCTTCCTGTGGAGTACTTACTGTTCCATCCACCCAGCCTCCACGCCTGTATTAATACTCTCCACCTGCAGAGCGTGCCTCCTCCCATCCCAGTTCCCTGGTTTGAAAAAATCCAATCATTCCTTCACCTCTCAGTTAAAATGCCACCTCCCTCAGGAAGTCTTCCTGGAATGCTGGGTTTGGTGTCTTGTTCTTTTCCACTCCTGTATCTACCATCATTGCCTTCACCTGAGCACATGTTGTACATTATCTGGCCATTCAATTCAACAAATATTCCTGAATGATTAGAAGGTGCTATGACAATGACAAATTCAGACCTACTTCTGTGCTCACGGAGGGGGCAGGGAGAGAGGCATTCATCAAATTATTGTGTTCGTGAACGTGTAATTGCAAACAGACGTGTGGAGGAGGAAAATGGTTCCCTGCGAGCTCGTCTGCTACCTGGGACGGAGAGGGTGGGCAGAAAAGGAGGTGTTCCCAGGAGGGGAAGAGCATATGCAGGAGGCCAGGGAAGGCCAAGGTAAGGGGAGGCCTCCCAGAAAAGGGGGCCAGGGGCAGCTGCTGGGCAGGTGGGTGGGAGCCTCTGAGGGGGTTTTGAGAGGGAGGTCCTCCCAGATCTGGAGGGAGGGGAGAGCCCCGCTGTCATGGACCGTGGCCTGGGGATCACCTAACGCTCTTTTACTCGGTGCTTCACACAAGGACTCTTTGCAAATTCGCCTTATGCCTTTGCCCCTTTGCCGTGGGCTGGGCCGCCCTGGGCACGCAGCTGGTCTCAGCTGGCTCCTGTGCCGCCTGCCTCTGGGCCTCCTCACATCTCTATTCCAGGCCCTCAGCGAGGACCACCCGCCAGGCCCTGCACCACCCCCTTGGCCTCTGCAGGTGAGAGTGGTGAGGGGCTTTTGGGGGGAGGGGGTCCTGGGAAAGGAAGGTCTTCCAGGCCCCAGGCAGGAGTGGAGATTCGGAAGGCTCTCCCCGGTCCGGTCTGCTGGGACCTGCTTCAGCCCCTAACGCCGCATGGTTCCCATGCTCCCTGTTTCAGTGCATGTCATTCCTCCATCTACTTGCACAAGCCAGAAACTCGAGGCTCAACCCTGACGCTGCCCTCTCCTTCATCCCCATGGGAATTCATTGTTAAACCTGGTCACTTTTATCACCACAATATCCCTCAAGGCCCTGTGAGTCCCTCCATTCCAAGATGCTGTCACCTCCGGAATACAGCACTGCGGGAGCTCCCACCAGGCCCCTCTTTACTTGGGCCTCCTGCCAGGCCAACTGAACGGAGAGGTTTGGAGGTAGGCCTGGGTCCTTCTCACGCTTCGTGCACCAGCACTTCCGGAGCCGCAAACCACTGCTCTAGGCTACTCTCTGGACTGCAGCCAAGGGAATTGTTCTAAACACGGATATGATCTGCCTGGGAAGGGGAGAAGGTAGAAGATCCAGATATGCCCTCTCCAGAGGCTCAGGGCCCTCGGGGCCACAGGCCAAGTGTGAAGAGCAGGCTGCAGCACTGCCCAGACGTTTGTCCTGGAGGAAGAGGAGGGAGAGGAGGAGGGGAGGAGCAGGGGGAGGGGAAGAAGGGTGCAGGAGGAGAGGAGGGGGGAAAGGAGGAGGCCGGGAGGAGTCTGATGTGGAAGAGCCAGACCAGGAAGAGGGGAAGGGACTGTCTTTAATGGTTCCTCCTAGGGACGCCTGAGTGGCTTAGTCGGTTAAGCGNAGAGCCCCTACCCCATTCCCCTCCCCCGCCCCGCCACCACCACCAAGAGAGACCTCGACATGTGTTTGTACCACAATTCCTTGAACTAAAACACTAAGGTTCAACTTGAAAGTCCTTTTTATTTTTCATTTTACCCCTATGTGAAAACCTATAATGGCTACAAATACTTAGGTTTTTGTGCTTGTTTATAAATGCTTTCTTCAAAACCCATTCTTACATCCCTCCAGTCCTTTATCTCTGTTTCTAACCCAAGGTAAAGACTCCTGAAATCTTGTGCTTTTCTCCTTGTGCATTCAAACATACTGACATGTAAAGGGTGTCACTCCTTTTAAGTCACTATTTGTTTTACGAAAATGGGATTATACCCAATACAATTCCCTGCCACTTGTTTTGCTCGCTGAACACTAAATGCATCATGAGAAGCCCTCTGCGTGAGTAGATATGCATCTTACTCTTGCCAGTAGTGTGGAATACTCCACGGTACAGACGTAACAGAGCACTCCTGCACAGCTAAGAGATTTTTCCCCAATGGCAAAATAGAAATAGAAACAGATTTTTTTAAATGTTTATTTGTTTTTGAGAGAGACAGAGCGTAAGTGGGGAGGAGCACAGAGAGAGAGCGACACAGAATCCAAAGCAGGCTTCCCACTGTCAGCACAGAGCCTGACGCGGGGCTTGAACCCACAAGCCTGACCTGAGCGGAAGCCGGACATTTAACTGACTGACTGAGCCTGTGTGGCTCAGGAGCCAAGACCAGCAGCAGTGTGAGGTTGCTAGTAAAGAAAGACCCAGAGATGGCTCTGTCCCAAGGAGTTTGCTCTCCCCTCCCGAGGCAGCAGTACCACAGCTGTATGACGAATCGTGCGCCTGAGGATGGAAGCCTGAGTGACACCAGCAAGGGCAGGCCTGCTGGGGAGCATGGCTGTCGGAAATTATGCGACGTGCTGTGTGGCCAAGACAGGAAGCTAAGCAGGAAAAAGCGGGGTTGTTCTAGGGATCGGCGAGCAGCCACTTCATCCCACTGACTTTGCCCCTGGAATTTCAACAGCCCCAGATTATTTCTGGCTTTTAGTTCCCCCCACTGAACGGTTGTGCGACTCGTCTCTTGATTTTCTAACTGCGGAAGGGATGAAAGTCTGAGATTTCAATCAAAAGCTTAAGAAAATAATAATCCTTGGTTGCCCTAATTCTTTCCTGAAAATACCTCACACTGACAGAAATTGTCTTTAAGCCCCTTTTCTCTTCTTTCGTGCTTTAAATTTCCGCCTTAATTAAAAAGATTGTTTACCTGATGTGGGCCCCAAAGTGCTTATTTATTTGAACAGATCTTCTTGTTTCTTTTTTCCTTATCTTAACCAGTGGCTTGATAGCTCTATAACTCTCCATTCTGCTGTCTTAAAATGCCATTGTCTCTGTCACCAAGGTAACATAATAATGAACTTTATAATCAGCCCATTTCTATTCCCACAGAAGTGAAGCAGTGTCAGTAACAGGCAGAAAGCACGGAGCCCCTAAATTCAACTGCCTTGAGCTGGCTGCCTGTCCCTAGCGGAGATTTTAGAATGGTCTTCTCCTCATAATATTTCAATTTCACTCAACCCTATGACATTTGATGACAACATTAACTGAAAACTAATGATGAATTCATGTCTGCATTCCAAAGTACCTGACTGAATTTACTGTATAAAAAAAAAAAAGAAAAGAGAAAGGCAGCTAAACAGACACATCATTGAAAACCAGCAACTGTTGACTGACAGAATTTTTTCCCGTTCCTTAAGGCGATCAAATGCAGTACCCAGTCTAAAAATGCCTCGGAGACGTGCCATCCAACGACTTGAACCTCTGAGCTCAGGGGATTGTGATAGAATTAAGTCTGACTCAACAAATGAGGTCACTGGGAAGAAGCGCTGGCGTTAAATTTACCGTTAATGCCAGGGTCAATTTACTAAACAGTCATCTGCTTGTGGTTCCAGAAGACCTCTGGGTAAATTCCAGAGACTGCCTGGGCTGGAGATAGCTTGCTCATGAAGTCACCGATTCTTGGTTAGTGCGACTTTTGGTGACCATCTTTCAGTACCCCAGAAAGTATTTCCAGAGACAGGATGCCATTTTGATATGTAAAGCCTTTGAAATCTGTGGAAGGCGACTTGCTTATGTTAAGTCTAGAAATGGGATGGCAGGAGGGGAAGAAGCCGTGTCTCTGCTGCCAGGAGACTCAAGTTCTAGTTCTGCCACAGATGTTAACTGGGCTGAGTGGTTCAAGTCACTTCTTAGAGGTGCTTCTAGATTAGATATTGTGCTGTATCAAAAGTGCAAAATAGCAAGGAATTCTGCCAATCACCAGTCACCAGTCATAAAGGATGCCTTTTCCCCTACTCCCTGAGCCACAGCAGGTGGAGACACTGATTGCTCACCTCCCCGGCCCACCCTCCCAGGACAGGTGACATGAGTAAGATGAAAATATACATACGAAATTGCCAGAGTTCAGAGTTCTAACAAATAGAAAGCACTAGCAGAAATCTTTCATAGATTCTTTCTGATGAAGTTTTTCCATCATTTCCAACCGCAGTTTTAGGAATTTATTAAACACACCCTTGCCGTGGAGCCAGGAGGTCAGTGGTCTTTTCTCTGGCCAGACCCCTGGGGCTCAGCCTGAACTGCGTGCTCACACTCTCCACCTGTGACGCTAGGGAAGGAGGGACCACAGATGGGCCTCTCGGCTTCCTCTGAAACTACCCTCCTCACAGTTTCTCACCTCTGTCTTCTGAAGTCTTCACAGAGTTACTGGCTGGGCAGCCACTTTCCTTAACCCAAGTCAGGTCTCCTGAATTCTTAGAGGCAGCATAGCCTGTGGGACAGCCTGGGGGGCTCTGGGTCACACGGATCACTTATCAATGATCTGTGGACCTAGCTGAGCCCTGGTTTTCTCATCTGCCGGTAAATATATTGACTGGGTATCTAAGAAGATGAAATAAGAGAGCATGGGTATAAGGCATCTTGCAGGAGCTGAATATGGGGTTTTTTCCTTTTCCCTTCTTCCCCTGCTCCCCATTCTGCTGCCCACCAGGCACGGTCTCCTCTCTCCTGAGTGGTGCTCCATTTTCTGTCTTTGCAAAGGGGCTCTGGAACACAAACCTGGCCATGTGTCTGTGCATCCTCTGGAAAAGCCCTCACCAGGCTACATCCTCCCCTTCCATACTGGCCTGTTGTGCATTGTTCCGGATCCTTCACATTTGGAGTGGTGTGGGGAAAATATCTGGATGTGTCACTTAATTTTTCATATTGCCTCTGGGTGTGTCCCAGAGCCACACGGTGATGGCACACTGAGAATCACATCATCTGTGCTGCTGCCAAGCCAAGAGGAGACTGTGTGGGTCTGCGTGTGGTGCGGGGGTGGCCCCAGAGGAAGAAAGAGGGACTCTGAAGGCCTGAGGTGAGGAGTCAGGTAAGGTCTCATTAAGTGGGTTTCACTGAAGGCTGCTGACATGCTTCCCCTAGAGTCCCCACTTCCTGCCGTCTTCATGGGAGACACTGAGGGCTGGAAATCGAATGAAGCTGGGGTTTCCCAAGTCAGTGGAGCGATTCCTTTTGACTCAGGTCACTGGGGGAACAGGGCCTGCCAGCCACACCCATGTCACACCTGCCCCCGTCTCTATTCTGCAGGGGGGCAGGGAAGTATCATGCCGAAGGGCTGGCACGATTGGCATTTGGCACCCCACCCTACCTCCACCCTGCGGCTGCCCTCCCCACCTCTGCCCCTCCACTATCT
Source organism: Crocuta crocuta (assembly GCF_008692635.1). Taxonomy (NCBI): domain Eukaryota; kingdom Metazoa; phylum Chordata; class Mammalia; order Carnivora; family Hyaenidae; genus Crocuta; species Crocuta crocuta. Next base: position 15,976,436 of record NW_027527920.1, on the reverse strand, counting down.
CTTCATCTTTCTCTTCATTTTTGTCTGTTCCTGTGGCTGCCAGTGTGCCCTGGGGTCACCTCTGTCATCATAAACTCATGCTCTGCGGAACACTTGAGAATGTGCCTGGAAAAGCAGACCGNGAGCACTGAAAGAGAAATCCCATGATAAGTGGTTTCATTTTGGTTTTTCCAAACTCTTTTTCCAAAACTCTTTTGGTCGTGAACCCTTCCCGGGAGCTCCCAAGGAACATCGACGAACAGGGTCTGGTGAATCCCACTTTGGGAAAAGCTGCCGTGAACAACGCATTGTTTGCAGGAACCCTGTGAGGCCAAAATCACTAATGAGAAGTCTGGCATCAAAGGCCTATGGAAAAATGTGTGTGCTTTGCTCTAAAGAAAACATGACATTTGTGCAGATCAGAGGTTCCCACCCTTTTCACCACGAAAAGATCCTTTTTAGTTCTTTCCTCAAGGGATTCCATGTTTTGAAAGCTTTTATCTACCCAACAAACTACATTTATTGAATAATAATTTGTTTCTTTGCGTTTTATCCATCAAAGACGTGTAACTGCCAATTAGTGCTTCTGATCAGTCAAGATAACCACTGTTACGACACTGAGTTGATATGACTCTAGCCAAAAGCAAATAAACTTAATGTTTTATTTAGTCTGGGAACCTCACTGAGGTAAATGTGGGATTTCCTTTGGGCTTTTTGAAATCTGGAAAATAGCTTGCAGACCCCCCTCGCTGCCTTCACAGAGTGCAGGGTGGGTGGGAGGCAGGGCCGTGTGTGGAAACCCAAAGAAGACACACGTGGTTGGAGCAAGTCAGGGAGGTGCTGGTTATTGAGGGTCCCACAGACAGCGCAGACAGTGAGGGGCTGGGGGCCATATTCCCTGTGAAGCCTGACAGGCCATGGATTAGGGGGACCACATCCTGGTGAACAGATGAGGCCAGCATGGAGCTCCTCAAACATGGGTAAGAACCTGGACAATGACCTGTGCCCTCTGGGCGTCCCCTGCACTCCCATGCCCAGAAGAGAGCTGGGAAAGTGGACAGAGGAAGGGAAACTGGGGGCTCTTCTCCCCAGACCTTCCTGATAGACTTGGCATCATGAGCTATGAGGAGGTGAGTGAACCCCGTTCTACAGCTGTCTTGGATATTGGAGCTTTTGAGGGCTTAAGGGCCCCTGAGATACTGGCCTTCCACGTTGCGGCTGGCTCACCACAACCCTGAAAGACGAATGTCTGCCCCAGGAGCTCCCTGCCTCAGCGGGCCCCATTCCCGTTCCTGTGGGCAAGTGGTGGGGTGTCTTGGAGCTGGGCCTCAGAGAGCAGGTGAGGCTCCTCAACTGAGCCTTTTCCGGGACGTTTGAGACGGGGTTTTGTGTCCTGACTTTGCGCAAGAGCTTTTGGGGGCGCTGTGGGTGCAGCTGGTGGCCTGTTACCTGTAGGGAGAGAGAATGCCCCTCCGTGGGAGAAAAGTGCTCAGGCCGCGCACTTTAAGCTGTAATCGGCCCTCCTGGACCGGATCCCCAGCCCTTTCTGGGCCTCATGGGCCCTACCCCTGCTTAGCAATGGCCTTGGACTTCAATATCCAGCCCACCTTCATGTTTCTTTTCCTTCATTAGCCAGGACCCAGCATTTCCCCCAGAAGATACAATCTGTGTCTGGCAGAAGCCTGCCTGCAAAAATAAATCTTTCCCTGAACATTTTCCAGGCCCATTTTAGAAACAAATCTGGGTGATGCCTTTTACTCATTTCCAAAGACAAACAAACAATGCCTGAGGCCTCTCTCTGTGGCATCAATGCTCTGAAAATGGAGGAAAGGGCTCTGCCCCTCAGAAGAACCCCACTGTGAGCAAGGAGGGTGAGCAGCTCGCAGACCAGATCCTGCCACAGGCCACTGCCGCGCGGCCACAGGTGGGAGGCTCAGGCCCCAGTGCAGAGCAGCCCTGCGGGACAGGCCCTCCCCTCTCATCTGCCCGCTTCTCCCACGGGTGGGAGCCTTCCCCGGGGGGCTTCCAGAAGCACCAACAGTTATAGAAGCTACGATCTTCCTGACACCATTCAGTTATTCATTCGTTCAACTCAATAAATAGTTATGTTGAGCACCTGTTACATGTCCGTAGCAGCACCGGGCTAGGAGCTGGGGAATCCGCGTGAACACGCACCCAAAGGGCCTGGCACATGACGGGCGCAGTGTCCGCAACGCAGTGACTGAGTGAGTGAGCAATGTGGCCGTTCAGGCAGGCGGGGCTGTGGGTCTCAGTTCTGTCCTGGCGTGGCCTTATCTCGTTTGCTTTTCACAACAGCCCTGTGAGCAGGGAAGGAAAGGAGGGGAGGGAGGGAGGAGGGAAGGAAGGGAGGAGGGAGGGAGGGAGGGAGGGAGAAGGAAGGGAGGGAAGGGAAGGAAGAAGGGAAGGAAGGAAAGAAGGAAAGGAGTGAGAATGAAGGAGGGAGGGAGAGAGAGAAGGGGTGAAGGAAGGAAGGGGTGAAGGAAGGAGGGAGGGAGGAAGGGAGAAAGAAGGGGTGAAGGGGTGAAGGAAGGAAGGAAGGGGTGAAGGAAGAAACGATGGGAGGGAGGAGGGAAGGAAAGGAGGAAGGGGGGAAGGAAGGAAGGGGGGGTGGGAGGAGGGGAGAGGAAGGAAAGGAAACTTGTATTCATCGAGCTAGTGCCCTGTGCTTTCACATGCACTCTGTTTAGTCTTCCCAACTACGTATATATATCATGTGGTAAGAAGGTTCCTCCATCCTCACTTTCACAGAGAAGAAAGCCAAGGCCCAAAGGAAGTAGCAGAGGAAGGATGGACACCAGGTTGGTCCGACTCCACAGCCCCAAACTCTCTCCCATACAGGCACCCTCACTCTCTCACACACCCGCACGCACGTGCTCCTGCACAAAGAACACACACATATCTGAAGTGTGGGCCCTGCTCCAGGGACACCAGCAAATGACCCACCTGCTGACAGATTACTTTCCTTCCTCAATAGATATGTTCTGAGCACGGGCTCTGCATTCTGAATGCTCTTGTCTGGGCCTGGGAGCCCCGTGCAAGGAGACACCAAGCCCTCTAGGTGTGTGCTGACCGGGACGGTGGCTCAGGTGTGTACTTAGCCCTGAAAGTGTGGTGAAATCCCTACTGGGATGTGCTGGGAGAGTAAGATGCACACTGAATTCCCAAGACGCAGGAAGAAAAAAAAAAGAATGTCAAATATCCTGTACTGTATGTTGACCATGTATTGAAATTACATTATCTTTTGGGTATATTGAGTTAAAGAAAAAAAGGTTATTAAAATCATATTGTTTCTTATTTTTCAAACATGGCTACTGAAACATGTAAAATCACATATGTGCCTCAGGTTTGTGGCTCGCATTATTTTTCTTTTTTTTTTTAATGTTTTATTTATTTCTAGGAGAGAGAGAGACAGCATGAGCAGGGGAGAGTCAGAGAGAGAGGGAGTCACAGACTCTGAAACAGGCTCCAGGCTCTGAGCTGGCAGCCAGCACAGAGCCCGACGCGGGGCTCGAACCCACGAACCGCGAGATCATGACCTAAGCGAAAGTCGGACGCTTAACCAACTAAGCCACCCAGGCGCCCCTCGCATTATATTTCTAAGGATCAGCATAGCGCTAGATGGAAAGAGACTCTAGAGGCGCCTGGGTGGCTCATTTGGTTAAGCGTCTGACTTTGGCTCTGGTGGTGATCTTGTGGTTTGTGAGTTCAAGTCCTGCATCTGGCTCTGTGCTGACAGCTTGGAGCCTGTTTGGGATCCTCTGTCCCTCCCGCCTCTCTGCACCTCCTCTCTCTCTCTCCTCTCCCTCTCTCTCAAAAAGAAATAAACATAAAAAAATTAATGGAAAGACAGACTCTATACAAGTAAACAAATACAGAAGAGGGGAAATTGCAGCTAGAGGAAAGTGGTAAGGAGGAAGTAATTCAGGGCAGTGCGCTGAGCGGGGCCGGCAGGGGATTTCAGGGGGCAGCGGCGCCCAGCGGGACGGGCCTGCCTGACCACAGGAACAGGGCACGTCCCACAGTGGAGAGGTGCCAGGGCCTGCGTCATGAGTCATGACAGAAGGAAGGAGTCGTTGTACACAAATCAGGGGAGCAGTACAGGCTTCCCCTGACAGAGCAGGAGTCCAGGAGCCGCAGGGACCCTCAAGGTCACCCCCTCTGCTTCCGGGTGTTTGCCACGGACCTGATATAAGACTGGACAGCCGCGCTGTGCCCAGCCCCTAGAAGGGGGTTACTTCACAAAAGCTTGTCGGAGTGCCTGTGACAGTCCAGCTAGCTCTAAGCTCTGGGGCAAGTAGTGGTGAGGAAATAAACCCAGAAGCTCATAAATAGGAGTGGGGCGGCTGGCGACACGCATGAGGCAAAGAAACAAATGTATATACCAGGCGTGACCAGTTAAAAGAAAAATCAAGAGGGGGGCGCCTGGGTAGCTCAGTCGGTTAAGTGTCCAACTTCAGCTCAGGTCATGATCTCACAGTTCATGGGTTTGAGCCCCGCGTCGGGCTCTGTGGTGACCGTCAGCTCAGAGTCTGGAGCTTGTCTTCGGATTCTGTGTCCCCCTCTCTCTCTGCCCCTCCCCTGCTCATGCTGTCTCTATCTCTCTCTCTCAAAAATAAATAAAACATTTTAAAAAAAGAAAGAAAAATCAAGAGAGAGTATGAGTACGTAGGAGCTATGTTAGAGAGAAGGTGACATTTCAGGAGGGTGTCCTGACGTTGCCGAGAAGAAGAATATTCCAGAGAGCTGAGACAGCATGTGCAAACGTCCCGAGGTAAGAGTATACCTCTGGAGTTCAAGGACAGCCTCAAGCCTGCTGGGCAGAGTGACCAAAGGCGAGGTCCGGGAACCTCAGTGTTGGGGTGAGGACCTGGGTGGATCCAGTCACACAGACGTTCTCGGAGAGTCATGGTTATCATCATTATGAGTGTAATGATGTTACTAGTGTGAGCCTATTCTTGCCAGGAGCACAGGCTTCCTGGAAAGATGGCAATTGCCACCATTCACAGGATCTTCCCAGGTGAAGAGGCCCCTGTGACCTCAAGGCTCAGTGCAAAAGAAATGCAACAGCCTGAGGCTGGGCGGGCGCACGCTGTCCTGTGCTCAGCAGTTTATCTGTAAGAGAAACTATGCTGATTGGCGTTTGGAACGGGGTTGTCTCTGGGGGTGGAAGTTCGCAGGTATTTGAGAGGCAGGAGGCCCAGGTGGCCACAGGCCTCAGCAGTTTCCTGCAATTAGGGAGCCAGGGCCCCAGTGGCTCGGTCAGTTTCTGCTCTATTGTCCTCTCCTATCACCTCCTGCTCAGCCCTGGGCTCATCATGCCCCTTCCCTACTCAAGAACCCACAGTGGCTCCCTACTTCCTGTTGTCTTGTTCTTCAGCTGACCCTTCACCACATGATCACTCGTGCCCCTCAGGTCTCCTTGTCCAGTGCTTATCTGCCAAAAAATCTTGGCCAACGCTGCTGGAGGAAATTACTCATTTTTTGCCAAGAGGGAAAGACCCGTTTTAATGAAATTTTTTTTTTCTCCCAAGGAAATGATCCTTCTGCCCTTCTCCGAACCACAAAGCCAAGCGCTACATTGGCTTTCTTGTCATTTGGAGAGTCCCTCAGGCTGAGGCCAGCCCAGAGAGCATCTGAAGTCCCTTGGGACAGCCGCACCCACTAGACGCAGCACTACCTCGGGAGGCCAGCTGTCAGGTGTGTCGGGCTCTCTGACACGGCAGGGTGCCTTCAGAGGACACTGGCTCCCGTCCCATCCCTGCTCAGCCGACTTGTATCGAGGGCTTATGGCGTGCCCGCCCTGTGGCTGAACCGCTTGAAAGTGGACCCTGTACGGGGGCTTCTGTTACAGAAAGGCCATCACTGTTTCTTAAATAATTACTCTTAGAAACAGAAAAACAGTCTTTTGAACCTGATAACCACTGTACCCCAGGCTTATACAAGTCTTTCCATAATCGACCATCTCTCATACTGCCTGCTCTCTGATCTCTGGAGGGGTCCAGTGCGCAGATCCTTCTGTTCACTCCTTATTGGGAACACGGGCATCTTAGATGGCAATTTGCAAATGAGACTCAGAAAGGTTAAGTGACTTTACTAAAACTATGCAGCCCCATGATCGGGAGGCAGAGTGGAGCCTCAGTGCCTGAATCTAGAGACGTTCTCCAATCTGGCTGTTGAGGGAATCACTGGGGTAACTTTTGCAACTACCAGCCCTCTGCTTGTGACCCCCAGAGGATCCGATTTAATTGATAGGGCCTGGAGGGAAAGCACGTCTCCCTAAGTGATGTTAATAGGCTGCAGGAGCTGAGAACTGTTGCTCCCACTCCGAAGACTGTAGCATAAGCACACTTGCCTGGGGACAGAGGAACCGTCTTGGCTCCGCCACTGGTCTGCTGTGTGATTTGGGGCAAATTCTAGAACCTCTCTGTTCTTCAGTTTCTCTCTTTGCCCAAAGGGCTATCTCTTTTACCGTCTCTCTCACACAGGGTCATGGGAAGATGCTTGGGAAGCCCACAAGGCAGGACACCATGAAAAAGGGCTTTGGCCATCCTGCCCTCCCCACATCAGATCAGAGGGAGGAAGAACAGGTCCCATATAGGAAGCCAGGTCACCTGCTCCTGCCCTCTCCACCTTGCAGTCCCAGGGGAGCTCTTCCTGGGGTGGAGGTCAAGTGTTCCTTGGCAAGGGGAGGGCATCTCAGAGGAGGGGCAGGTGCCCAGGTCCACGCCTTCCTTGTGTGTGCCTGGCCCCATGGGCCAGCATGGTCCTAAGTGACTGAGGCCACTGGGTCTGTGGGACTGGCCTTGGGCTGATGGTGGCTCCAGAGCAAGAGGAGAGGCCACCAGGTCCTGTGGGTTCAGCAGCACCCCCAGGAGGGGTGACCTCCCTGGGTTGGGAGCCCACAGATAGAGGCCCCGTCTGGCCCAGATGACTGGGGAGAAGGGGTCCCTCTCCATAATGTGATTCTCAGTGCTTTTCTTTTTTCTCAGTTCCTGATTGTGAAGAGAGAGAGAGCTGTTTATGTTTCCCAAATTATGAAGGTGATTTCATGGTCTTTGGTGGTTTTTCATTGTTTCTGAGATGGAATCTATTTTTCTTCTGAAGAATTCTGGGGCTCACTGGGACATTACGGTGAGACAATAGGGGGCCTTGGCGGGGTGGGGGGGGGGAGGGCATCGGCCCTGCCCATGCTGGGTTTACTGTTATAGTGGAGGGGCCAGAGAGCTCTAGACTGGGGGCGGAGGGGATTGGGGACTCTGAGAATAAAAGGGCAGGAGGGCAGACCTGAGCCACCAAGAACTGACCGAAGTCCCCTCCTGTACGGAGAGAAGCTGTGGCCGGCACAGGTCATGCCCACAGTTCCCTGAGCCTTGTAGGGCAGGTGCCATTGCACTTCTCTATCTGGAGTCGGATGGAAGCAGCTCCCAGGGGAGTGACGGGCATAAGCTCAGCCACCAAAGGCACCCACCCCTGCTTTCCCTCTGTGACCCAGCCGACCCAGAGGATGCATGCTGACTCGCCACGTTCCCACTGATAATGTGGGCTCTGGAGCCAGAATTTCTTGGTGTAAAAAAGCACATTCTGCAGGCAGTGCCTCAGGAAGTGGGCCATAACAGTTCTTTTCTTAGCCCTTTTCTGCTTGTGTGAGGCCTCTGTATCCAGAGCCTGTAAATATGAGCCAGCGATGGTCAGGGAAGGGGCCAGCAGTCACTGAGCAGTGCGGCAGGGCCATGGAGTCCTCCCCAAATCTCCCCGAGGCTGGCTGTGGATTTGCTCTGTGACCTTCAGGCGGGAAGTCTTCAGTGTCCCTTAGTTTGCAAGCTCTCTCTACCAGGCTTGGAAGGAAACCCCATCTGTTGTGTTTGGGGACTGTCCTGCTCTCTGGGGTCCTAGGGACCTGAGAAGTGGTGCCTGGACCTCAAGACACTGCGGGCGCTGCTGGGAGATTGGCTCTTCTTCATCTTGGTCCCTGGAGGCAGTGGCATCAGGAGTCCAGGCTGAGCCGCTGGGAGTCCATGTTCCCAACCCTGACTCCTCCATTTGCTGAGACCACCACCCCTGCCCCCATCTCTCCTGGCTCTATTAACCCCCTCTCCTCAATTCAGGATGCCAGTCCCCCCCTTCCCCTCAGAGACTACCCAGCTACCCCCCTCCCCACTGCCTGTGGGTAAAACCTAACAGCTCTTTCTTTACTTGTGGAGCTGAGATAGGTGGGTGGGAGAGCTCAGCTCAGCCCTTCGGAAACACTGAGTAGGAATGGAGGAAGGAAGTGGCTTTGTTCTTTTAGGAATCCAGAGCAAAAACATTATTAGCCAAATGACACTTCCATCCCTGACCCCGTCCCTGGGGCCCCCGCCCCGACAAAACAGAACAAACAAACCCCCAAAGACCAATTGTTTAAATTCCACTGAATAGCTCACCTTGTTACATTAGCTTCATTTTAAAAATAAAGAGACCGAGGCTTAGAGCGGTGCTTGGGATGNCCACCCCCCTCGGCTCCCCTGCCCCTACTCTGCTAAAGTCAAGGAGAAGAAGAAAGTCAAGAAAGAAGCAGGCCAGGGCACAGGGGTGGCTCAGTCGGTTAAGCGTCCGACTTTGGTTCAGGTCATGGATTCGAGCCCTGTATCTGTACTGACAGTTGAGAGCCTGGAGTCTGGTTCAGATTCTGTGTGTGTGTGTGTTCCTCCCCTGCTCATGCTTTCTCTGTCTCTCAAGAATAAATAAACATTAAAAAAAAAAAGAGAGAGGGATGCCTGGGTTAAGCGTCCAACTTCGGCTCAGGTCATGATCTCACGGTTCTTGGGTTCAGCCCTGCGTCTGTGCTGACAGCTCAGAGCCTGGAGCCTGTCTTCAGATTCTGTGTCTTCCTCTCTCTCTGACCCTCCCCTGCTCTCTCTCTCTCTCTCTCTGTCTCTCAGAAATAAATTTTAAAAAACATTAAAAAAATAGCAGAGGGAACCTGTTGCTGTCTGGATGGCAACAAGATGAAGAGACCCCGCACTCACCCTCCAAATCTTAAAGAGTTTATAAAAAGGCTCTAATTGCGCTCAGTCACAAATACTGTGCATGTGTTTTCAACACATCACCATCTCAAGGCAATGTCCTTGGAGTAGCCTCTGGGAGCAGGTAAGGCAAGCGGAGCCCTCGTCTCAAGGACAGGGGAGACGGTGAGGAGCCTCTGAGTGCCCAAGGCATTGTCTGCAAAATGAAACTAATGTAACAAGATGAGCTAGTTAGTGAAATTTAAACAATCGGTCTTTGGGGTTTTGTTTGTTCTGTTTTGTTTTGTCGGGTCATTCATGGGTCAATTGGTGGTCGCCACTTTTTGATGACTTTCCCAACAACCCTGGGTTGAAATTTACCAAGACGCAGGCCCCATTGTTTACTCACTCAATTTGACCAGCGTCAGGCATAGTGCTGGGCACTCCCCTGTACTGTGATCACAGAACTGTTACCCACCTGCTGAGACATGGCCTTCATCACAACCTTGGCCATTGCTGGCGAACAGGTGGAACCTGACCAAATGATGATTACATTCCACCACTGAGGGTAGAACTGGCTAAGCCCTCCTTCAGAGAATGCATCGCCACGGCTCCCTATAAAGTGAGTGCTTGAATGTGAGCACCTGTCTTGGACCAGGCACTGTGCTCACAGCTGTGTGTGTATTATCTCATGTTATCCTTAGGAGAATCCTATGCTTGTTTTCATTCTTCAGATAAGGAGATGGGTGCTAAGGGTACTGATTAACTTTCCCATATCCTATAACTAGTAGGTTGCCAAACCAGAATTTAAACCTGAACCTCCAATTTTTAATGCTTGTGTTTTTTTCCATCATGTGTCAGTGGACATAGCTGAGAAATCCCATTTTTCTGAAAGACAAAAGCAAGAGAGGTGAATGTGCATATTCTCTCCTTTCACTTTCACTTGTGGTGACACACCGGCAGACAGAAGGCAACAGGAAAACAAACTTCAGTCTCAGGACTTTTAGGAATGGCATAGGAGCGACTACAGTTGGTTAGTCTATAAATGACCAGCAGGTGGCACCATTGCACAACAGCTGCACACCCAATTGGCTCAAATCAGAACAGGATGGAAAATACTTCCCAGGGAAGTGGCCTGCTTTCCAAAAGTCGCTAAAGATCTGGTAAGTCTAGTAAGGCTGTGTCCTAGCCTGTCCATAGCTCATGGATGTCTTGTCATCTCGTCTCCCCCAGATGACAAGAGCTGCTGTCTGAATAAGAAACTCGCTCAGTCAGCTCGTGTCCATTTACTAATTCATCTAATTAGCAAAGATATCCTTTGTACCTAGCAACTATTTAAAAATATTTTGAGCTTCTTAGATCTTTTAATAGAATCTAGTCTGTCTCTGCAAACACTGTGCTTCCTTCTCTGGAGGTGCAGGGAGCAGGATGGATTCATCAATGAAGTTCCTCCTTTGGCCTGGGGGCGGGGACAGGTGTTCCGTGTGGATTGAAAGTGAAGAGGTCAGAGGTCATGCAAAAGCAGTGGTGGGGTTTGAGCAGGCATTTGGGGGGCAAGTAGGCAGCTTTGCACAGTCTACCCCTTTGGTTCTGTGCGGGGTTGGGAACTTGGGGAGCTTTGGAGTTGGAGAGAGGGAAGGGGAGAGGAGTGGGGAATAAACACTTCTCACACTATTGATAGAGAGTCCTCTCCACTGCTAACTCGGTTCTTGGATTTGGAAGTTCCTAGGAAGGGCGTGGTGGGGCAGGAACCAAGAGCCCAGGGAAGTCACTGGGCTAGTTCCAGTCTCAAGGGTGTCGGTTACATACTCTGCAAATGTGGGAATGTCCACCCAAGAGAAGTAAGGAGTCAAAACGGAGACCCCAGCATTGAAATGTGAAGAGATGTGTCTTTCCTGATGAAGGGAAATAGTGGAGCAGCCAGAATCTTGAGTTGGTGATGCCCACACTGAGAACTCGCAACTCCAAGTGTGAGGTGCCCAGGATTACCTTCAAAGAGCAGGTGAAGTAGCAGGTAGAATTACCAGTCTTAACAGCCTCCAAAACACCTGCTTCCCATAACCCAGAGAAAGTCAGAAAGAGGGCACAGGGTCAGGGAAGGAGCTGGGGCAGGGGGCTCTCAGGGACACGGGCACAAACTGCACAGCAGGTGGGTGGCTTGTTTCCCCAGAGAAGGAGATCCAGAGGCAAGATGGAGAGTGGCTTCCTTCGCAGGGGCAAGGCAAGACCTCGGGCCATACCGCAGAGTGCTGATTGCTAAGCTCCGACGAACCACCTCAGTGAGGGAGGGCCCAAAGCTCTCCAGTAGTGCTTTTTACCTTTGAGTTTCTCTGAGACCTTATCCTAGACATCACACAATGAGTAGCCAGTGATGGAGAATTTGCTAGGAGGAATGTGAGTGTGAGAGAGAGATTCTAAGCTGTGTTGGGAAAAAAAAAATAAAGTGCTATGACAAACTTTGTGAATTACAGCTTAAGAGATACCTTTTGAAAAACTAACCTATTATTTTAAGATGACAGGTATCCACTTATTTTCATAACTACTGCACAAAATCTGTAAAAAATGAACAAAGAGTATTTTTAAATGTCAGATAAAATTTCTATGATTTATTTAAACACAGTTATACAGGAAGTTCATAAAAGATTTAGTATTCAAGTATCATTGCTGTGTAACTCGGACAGATTTTCCTTCCGTACAGCTTCTCATGTGGAAGCGTAAAATTCCAGAAGTTGTTCTGTAAGCAAATAGAAAAGCAGGTTATCAACAAATCAGACTAATAAATGTGGGATAACCTCTGTGCACCATAGAGACACTCATTTTTTTATTTAATAATTTAGATTTACGGGGCTATGAATATTTTTAGGTGTTTTTCATATCACCAACAACTTGAACGTTCTTCAAACTATTACATCTAAATCCTAGTCTGTGTAGAGATAATGCCAGTTCCCAAGTGTTATGGGCTGAATTGTGCCCCCCTCCCCCACATTGTTATGTTGAAGTCCTAACCCCCAGTACTTCAGAATGCGACTATATTTGAAAATAGGTCCTTGGGGCACCTGGTGGCTCAGTCAGTTAAGCGTCCAACTTTAGCTCAGGTCATGATCTCACAACTCGTCAGTTCAAGCCCCACATCCAGCTCTGTGCTGACAGCTCAGAGCCTGGAACCTGCTTTGGATTCTCTGTCTTCCTCTCTCTGTCCCTCTCATCTACTTGTTCTCGCTCTCTCTCTTTCTCTCTCTCCCTCTCTCTCAAAAATAAATAAATAAAACATTAAAAAAAAATAGGTTCTTTAAAGAGGCAATTAAAATGAAGTCACTAGGGTAGGCCCGAATCTAATATGACTGGTATCTTTATAAGAGGAGGGAATTTAGATATAGATACATGCATAAAGGGAAGGTCTTGTGAAGATGTGCGGAGAAGATAGCCATCTCCAAAGAGAGGGACCTCAGAAGAAACCAACCCACCAACAGCTTGATCACAAACCTATAGCCTCCAGAACTGTGAGAAAATAAATTTCTGTGGTTAAGCCTGCCGTCCTTTGTTAGGTACAGTCTAGTGAACGAATATACTGAGCTACACAGACTAATGGGAAAGAGGCCATAAGGATAGAAGAAGCTAAGATAGCGTCTTGCTATAAATCCCTTTTTCTAGAATAATTTGTACCTGTCTTCTTAAAGGAGCTATTAGCACTGAAAGAGAGTAATGAATTTTCAAATTTCAAACATGTTCATTGTTTCTTTGCAACTGTATATGGCCTGAAAGTGACAGAAATATGTCGGAGAGTCCCCTGTCTTCTGAAGACGAATGACCTGTGCTAACCAAAACTGTGCGAGGGCACGGACTCCAGTTTGGGAAGACAGATGAGCAGATGCACTGGTCCCTGTGCCACAGCTGAGCTCTGAGGCAGGCATCAGGAGCTGGCGCGGGCAGGGTCAGCCAGATGGCGAAGTGACTTCTAGGGCCTCAAGGCCAGTGTGCTAAGTTTGGCAAGGGCACTGAGCAGGAACTAGGTGGGGGACCCCTGTGGGCACAAATGCCAAAGCTGGTCAGAGAGGACGGGCCATGCAGGGGTGTCTGGTCCCCGTCAAGGTCTCCCACCCAGAACCAGAGCAAGGGCCCAATGGGCTGGTGCAGGTGGCATTCTGAGCCCGTGCTCTATTTTGGAGACGGTAGCTAACTACTGTTTTAAAAATAGTCAATGGACTGAATAGTGCTTTTTCAAAAGTTGGTTTTGTATGAATGGCTAGATTCTCCTAACACCCAAAGGCAATTTTCTGGGGGGAAAACTCTAGAAACTATAGCTCTGGGTATATTAGGTTGCCAGGCCAAGGAGAAAAATTAATTACTTTAGAGCTATATTACTTAGCCGTCAGCGTTCTGTGGGCATTGCTGCACACAGGCACCTGAACTTTTTCCACAATAAAACCTTATTAACTTGAAATCCAAAGAACAAAAAGAAAAACTCTCCAACCCCCCAGTGGATTTTGGATTTACCAGGTTCGGCTTATCTCAGCATTTTTATTAAATAGTAATAAAGGGCGACACGTTGGTTGGGGACTCGCCATACCTTTGAAATAGTCACTAGTTTTAATTAACCAAAATGGAAATGATATTTTACTGCAGTTTAGTGTGATTTAATTAACTCTAGCTTGTGTTGGGCCTTATACCTCCCTGCCCCAGTCCAGAAAGTTCTCAGCAAACTGCTTGGATTAGGCATTTCTCGGGACAGTGGGGTCTCTACTCCATGCACTCCCTTTTCAAACGACGCTGTCATTCTTCTCAAAAGCCTCTGCAGCTCCCAGGCCCCTGTCACAGGTTGTCCTTGATACTCAGAACTCAGCGAACCAGAGAGGGGCCTTGGGCGGGCCGAGAGGGCACCAGTCCTGGGCAGGCCACTTCACTGGCACCTCTGCTTTGGCCAGTGCAGCCCTGCTTTCCTCTGAGTCATGCTTGAAGCTTCTGGGTAGTATTTGATATGGAAACAAAAGGTTTCTGTGGCTAAAAATAACTCAGAAAACCACCGATCTGTACAGTAGGACCCATGTTCTTCAGCTTAACAGTCATGATCCAGAACAATGCAGCAAGGGCCACTTGTTTTTCTCCACTGTTCCCTCAGTCCAAACCCACTCACCCATCGGGCCCTGCAAACGGCTCTGTGCGGGGGCTGGAAGGCTTCTTTTCTCTGTCTTTCTGATTCCCTGAGGTTGAAGGCCTGGCGCAGACCCCACCCCTCGGAGGTGGCTGTGTCCTCCCTGACTGCCAGCGCTGGAAGGCTCTCTCTCATTCCACGGACACTTGCTCCTCTCCCTGACCACCGCTGGCCTGACCAGGAGACCCTCCACAGGCCTTCTGTGGCCTGGTGCGGAAGCATGTGGCTGCTGGAAGGGGTGGCATGAAGAAGGGAGACAGGGCCACTGGAGGACTGTGGCTGGTGCTGGGGCAGAAAGGCTGCGTGTGGTCCGGAGCCTCTTGTCCGTCAACATCGTGAGGTGGGAGGATGCAGAGGCCATGCGTGAACTGATGAAAGTAGTTAGCA